>NC_073692.1:301574003-301874003 GCF_029784155.1 Uranotaenia lowii | reverse complement strand
TCTCAACTTTTTGGAAACATCCCCAAGTAACATTTTAAGTTTTATAACTGGCTGCTAGATAAAGTTTTGATTTAATAAGAGGCTCGAGGAGTCTAATAAAACTATCGGTGTTACTTGGGATATTTACGAATTGATTAAACTGCTATCCGATTCAACTTTTTGAGCTTGCCGTAAATGAATGCTAGAAAATCACTCAATTCCAACGTGTTTTCGATGGTTATTGAAAATGTCTTAATAGTCGATTTATATTATCATTTCTATTACGATTTCATGTTAGCTGGGGCGGGGCTACAAAAATTTGTCGTCTGCTATTTGGTTTCTTGTTTCAAATAAGCATATTCGGTAAGGATTCAACAATCTTATTGATGCGTTCAATTCAACTTTAAGTTGGCGGTTGTTTCACACAATTTCTTTAACCTTGTCCTTTCATCTTGCGTGTTACACTTGAAAGTTTTTAATACAAAAATGATCAGAACTCTATTCCGGATTCTCAGTTAAATCAGAAACCTGGTACTGTTCTCAATCCTTATTCTATCTCCCAATCATAATCCTAATCTCAATCCGGATGGCAATTCCACAACCCAATCATTTTTAACGAATAGTTATCGTTGATTTATTATTATAAAGGGTGATACGGTCATTGACGCATTTCTTTCAATTTTGCATTTAAAAAACCTGAACACCCCTCATTTTGAAGGTGTGTGTAGAATGTTGCTCCTATTTTGATTTTGGAATTCACCCTTCAGTTGTCAAAATGCCGTCCAAGGAAGAAGAGCAGCATATCAAAATTTTGCTCGCGCATCGCGAAAATCCGAGCTACTCGCACGCAAAGCTGGCAAAATCGCTAAAACTTGCCAAATCAACCGTTACAAATGTAATTAAAGTGTTTGGGGAACGTTTGTCGACAGCCAGAAAGTCTGGATCGGGGGGAAATCGAAAACCGGAAGCCGCTGAGACGACAAAGAGAGTTGCCGGTAGTTTCAAGCGAAACCCTAACCTCTCTCTCCGAGATGCCGCAAATATGCTGGGTGTATCGTCTACAACCGTGCATCGAGCCAAAAAACGAGCCGGACTATCGACTTACAAGAAGGTAGTGACTCCAAATCGCGATGATAAACAAAATACGACGGCCAAATCGCGATCCCGGAGGCTGTACACGACGATGCTGACGAATTTTGACTGTGTGGTAATGGACGACGAAACCTACGTCAAAGCCGACTACAAGCAGCTTCCGGGACAGGAGTTTTATACGGCGAAAGGAAGGGGAAAGGTAGCAGATATTTTCATGCACATGAAACTGTCAAAATTGGCGAAGAAATATCTGGTTTGGGAAGCCATCTGTACCTGTGGCTTGAAAAGCAGCATTTTCATAGCTTCCGGGAATGTCAACCAAGAAATTTACGTGAAAGAGTGTTTGAATAAACGTCTGCTGCCTTTCCTGAAGAAACACGGTTGTTCCGTACTGTTTTGATCGGATTTGGCATCTTACCATTACGGTTAAAAGGCCATGGAGTGGTACGTCGCCAACAACGTGCAGGTGGTTCCCAAGGACAAGAACCCTCCCAACACGCCAGAGCTCCGCCCAATTGAGAAATACTGGGCTATTGTCAAGCGGAACCTAAAGAAGACCAAAAAAACTGCTAAGGACGAGCAGCAGTTCAAGGCAAACTGGCTTTCTGCGGCGAAGAAGGTGGACAAGGTGGCTGTACAAAATCTGATGGCAGGGGTTAATGGGGGGGGGATGTTCTTCCTGAATTTTATACTAATTATACTTGAAAAACAAATTTAATTTGATTTTTTCAATAAACGACTTCACCGATTTACACGCGTTTTCTCTTGACCAAATTTTGGCCGTATCACCCTTTATGCTAGATTAATGGCATTGCGGTGAACGTTACGACGAAAATTCTTGGTAGAAGAATTAAAAAATGAAATTGAATGACGGATAGATAAAGTAAGTATCTGCTACTTAGAACAAGTTCACTGGTGTGGGAAAAGTGTTTTCGACACTCATGGCATATTTTGAAAATCTTACCATGCAAAAATGTTTTCAAGATCTTTGGGCGTTTTATTTTTTTACAGCACTGTTTCTATTTCACAGCATGCGAAAATAGAACACGTGTTGTAAGTAAGGATCTTGAAAATGTTTTTGGACGGTAAAGTTTTCAATATGTACCACAAGTGTTAAAATTTCTGTCACTTTTTTCCAACACCAGTGAACTTGCTCTTAGTAGGAGAAAATTTTTAGATGTTGAAATTGAGCCAAGAGCATATTTTTATGGAAAGCTTCAAAGGTGCGTTCTAGACTAGACCCTTTGTCCCGCATCAATTGAATGGCTGGGAGAAGTAATAGCTCGAGGCGCAATTACGTTCACCCATACATCTAACCCGATGGATTGGTAAAGCACGTGCTTGTCCGTGTTTTTTGTCCGATTGAGAAATGCTAAATCGTTTTTTATTCAAAATCAGTCATTTCAATAACAAAAAGGCAAAAGTAGTGTTTTCTGACTGTCAAATTAAATTTAGAAAAAAAATAATTTCAAATCTGTCCACGTGGACATCCGGGACGGGGTAGGGGTTTTCCATATGTCCACGCTGTCCACGGAGGGGGAGGAGGGGTCAAAAATCTCATTTTGCTGTCTACGGTCTCAAATAATAAAAACCCAATCCATATTCTGGATCATAGATCCTCATCTTGGAGGTCGGGCGTGTGGAAGTCGCTCGCTCTAAAAAAAGAGACGGAGCTGGCCAGAAAGTTGAGCTCTAGCGGGGCACAGTGCACTGCAGTGGTCCAAAACCCAGAATAGCTGGCAAAATGGAGATGATAGTCACGAGTTTATTCGTTTAGGAGTTCTCAAAGAAATGCCAGGAAAAGTTTGAATATTAGCTTAGCTTAGCTTAGCTTAGGTTAGCTTAGCTTAGCTGGATTAACTACTCTGGAACCCGAAATACTTCATCATGAATTTCTACCTACAATACTAAGGTTTAATTATTTATTATTAAGTGATTCCATTATTGCTTCTACATTACCTTTAAAGCATTTCGAACTCCATTGTTGCAGGCGTGGCTCAGTAGAACTACACCCACATCGCCAATGGTTGCTACTTCGGTATTGACCGTGGCCATCAGTTTTGTTCAGAGGTCAAAAGAATGATGCTTAGAATTAGCAGCTCATCCTCAATGCACAAAACAGATGCTCTCTCTCTTTTTAACATCAATAATGGCGCCGGCCACTTCCTAGTAGTAATGGATAGATTGGAAAAGGTAGAAAAGGATGAAAGATCAATTTTATGTTTTAGGACCGAGGTCACCTCTGCATCCTAGCAAAATAATTTAAGGTTGGATGTTTGGGAGAAAAGAATATGAGCAGGATACACTTTTGACTAGTGTAATGATGTGAAAAACAAAATCCTATACATTGTACTAGTGTACTACGCTCCTGTTCTTTCCTAACGTCATTCGAAAGTTTGAAAATGCATCATGTTTTGGTTTTGATACAATCAACTTCCAATATTGAAGAATCAAATTGGAAAAATTAGATGAGGGTAAAAACATCTGTTAGTAAAATAATGTTCACTGTATTTCTTTGCTTCAACTATTAATATATTAAATTTTAACATCATCTGTAGAATATGTTTCAGATAAGCCCTTTAAAAGATCAAATGAAACAGTGTTAAACAGAATTTTCTCATTGGAAATGCCTTTACGTGAAAGATGAAATCATTTTGAACATGTCTGCTAAAAATTTTTAGAAAAAATGGTTTTTCAAATCATAACATTGATTTTACCAATGCGCGGAATTTGACACCATTTGTTTACTTATGTTCCTAATGCGCAGACTGAAAAGCGCCGAAGAGAACTGATGTTAAAGCTGCAAGGAATTTAATGCAAGGAGTAAGGAGACTTTTAATCAAAGTTTTCTAATAAGTTTTTTAAAGATTGGGTATCCGTAAAGTTGTTGGATTAATTGTGTACTTAATTTAAAGCCAATTTCGTTAAAGAAAAAAAGGTATCTAGTTTTACAATAATGTATGTAACTGCAATTAAGAAATATAATGACATCTAAGGCCGTTAGTCAGAAACTACAAGACTACATGAACTAATACCATGAACTCAAATCGATTAACCCGATGAAAAAAAAAGTCAAACTTTTCCATTTCTACTGAAACGCTAAAATTGTATTACTGTGAACTGTGAACTATCGAATTCTGACCAAACTCAAACTTATAGCGTTTTCGTTTATTTTCCACAGGCAAAGGGGCACACTTTTTCCTCATAAACAAACAAAATCTTCACCCTGAACACCCTGAATGACGCATATAATGTATGCATCGTCTCGGGCGGCGATTTTGTTTGTTTATGAAGTTCGCTACTGCCTCCGTGCCAGTGGAAAATATACGAAAACGCTTTAAAAGACTAAACATTTAAAAAAAAAGTACTTAGCGTTGTGCTATCAGCTTTCCTAATGGAGAGTATTCCGGAAGGGAGATCGTCCAATTCAGGGATCGGGAACGTAACAGGCAGGAATAATCAAGGTTCGATAGCCCCAAATTCCTCCAACATTTCCATGCTGAAAATACCGTCCAGTTCCGTCAAGTTCCTTGTTGATGCAACAGTCATTCTCGGTATTACGATTGCTCCTGAAATATTTTGAAATTTTTGGAGCCTCTGTCAATCACGTCCTTCTTGCAGCGTTGACTACTTAGATCCCCACATGCTAAGAAAAGTTTGAACATTGTTAAAAAATTTCTCAAAAGTTTGCTTGCATTGAATGACGAATAAATAATAAAATCACGAATCAATTTAGCTTTGCAATGATCTTTACATTTTTACTAGACATAGTGACATTGAATTTTTCGATATAATATTACTTGATTTACAAGTTTCGTGCAATGATATAGTATGCAGTTTGTTGCAAACAAGCTTTCGTGCAATTGATTCCAAATTATTTGATTTTCGCCTTTTTTTATGTACCAAACACTGCCACCCATCACCCCCCCCCCCCCCCCCCCGCCTCACGATGTTCCAACTCCAAGTGACAAAATGAGGATTTGATGTTAACGAGTGCAGCGATATTGTGATGGAATATGGTGAAGAATTTTTTGTATTAATTTAAGTTTTTGTTTATAATATAGTTTTCTGAGGATGGCTGAAGGTAGTAGGCTGAAACGTCAAACGAATTGTTTTTATTTGATTTCAAATTCACCAAAAAGCATCAACTAGAAAAGGTCTTTTATATGCATTTTTCAAGCAAAAATGTTATTGAACAAATTTTTTTCACGGAAACACCTCATTACCACAAAACGACCCTCCCCTCCCTCCCTCCTTCCCCCTTGAAGCAAGTCTTCATACGGCCCTGGTTCGAATTGTATATAGATCTACAACTGACAATGCTCCTAAAACAGGAATTTTGCATTTTTATCATGCCTGTTTGAAAACTGGTGAAATTTGAACTATGTTATACTGTATTGACATATGCATAACCATAAATTTCGACGAGACGGTATTCCGAATAAAATTATGGAATTAAAAAAACTTTGAAATCTATCACTTACTTTATTATGATCTTTTTTCCGCACCAGTTCCTTATAATAATTCAAAGCTATCAAAAGTACCTATTTCAAATTTAAAAAAAGGACAACATAATATTCAACTAATTCGTAGCTAAGACTATATAAGACAAGAAAAAAAATGCGAATCACAGCGAATACGTAAGTCCCCGTAGAAGCTACCACACCATCACCATCATCTCATCATTTTCCGTTCGGGTGAGTTTTCAACAGCGCTATTTTTGCATGTTGGCATATACCTAGTAAGATAGCATGACAGGAATCTGAGAATTACACAAAATTGTTGATTTAATTAGTGCGAGGGGTCTTTCAAACACATGCCAGAAATTAATCAATTTCTTGAGACCACGATTCTTCTTTGCCAGCACTAGAAATAAATATCTTAAATTATAACCAGATGTAGAGCTTATTTTCTATGTTTTTTTTAATATTTAAAGCCTCCAAGTTTTACAAGAAAATTAGGAATATGGTCTACTGAGCAACCCCCCTCCAAAGGGGCAACCCAAAAATGCCACACATTAACTTTCATTTTGCATGAATATACAGTTTGTGCTCAGAAGTGCTCAGCCACTACTAGCCTCGAATGGATGATGCAGCCTTCTTTCTAGTCTTTTAACTACGAATAAAAAAGTGTGACGATTCTCCGAAATTTTTTTTTGCTGTTGCCGTCAGCTGCTTAATTCCTTGCGCGCCCTCAGCAAACCATTTAAATTTAACCCACACGCCGGAGTGACTTCCAGAAATGAATCGCTTAAGAGTTGCATGCTCCAGAATGTTTGTGAATGTGTTGCTATCTGCCTGTTTGTTTGTTTTCATAGCACTGTATATCCAGAGGTAGGTATGTGTGTATGTACGTGTGTTTTGCGAGCATACACGTTTGTATGTGTGCCCGGGATGAAGGTGAGCTCTTCCCATGAGGTGAATGTTTAGCGTAACAGTCAAACGCGCGGCTGCTGCAACATTTCGAACCACTGGCAACAATGGCGTGGTTTGTTTTACCTCTTTCCGCCTCGACTCTGGAAAACCCTTCCCATTTCCGCCGGATCACCTAAACTGCCTCGACAAAGTGCAAATTTTCACTCACGGTTGACTGATGAGTAAACAGTTTTCCTGCCATTTTGCGGGAAAGCTTCGGGTCAAAAGCTCACTCGCACACACTCGAGCTAGAAGAGGAGATAATACCGGTTTTATTTTGGCAAATATTTATTGCCACCTGTAAACTTTAGGTGGATTGTAATACTTTGGAATTAAAATTTTGCAGTCGTTTTATGGTGTAAGCTTTGTTGAATGCCACACTTCATTGCACGTCGCCCAACTGCTATATAAACTTTACTGTATCTGGTAATTTATACTTGAATTGAGTTGTGGATTTAATTTAAACCTATTGTTTCTTTTTTGAATTCCTCTTATAACTAGCAAACTTTTCTCCATTTTTTCTTAATTTCTTATAGTTTTCTTGCATTTTCCTTTATTCTATTAAGTGTTGTTTTGAATTTTGAATGCAGTTATGAACTTTCCAATGCAGCAACACCTCAGAAATCAATGTTATTAACAAAATAGATTAAGTGATTAAAACACTATCCATTTTATTGAGTTGCACGAATGAAGCATACACAGGAAGATCTTAAAGAAAAGGTCGATTTTGGTTTGCTCTGTGTGTGAATTGGTTCATTGAATTTTTTAGTGAATATAAACGGGTTGAAATAATGTGCGATGTGAAACAGCTAATTGAGTGCGTTTTATTTATTTTATGATAAATAATTGGGCGAAACGGGAAAAATGAACATTTTTAGGATGCAAGCTCTGCAGTGAACAATAAAATTAGAACGAAATTATACTTTTGTGTTTGGGATGAATAGGAATGCCGTATTGATCAAGAATATGAAAAAAAAAAAAAAAGAATGAAATATATGTATGTGGATGGAGTCAGATATGAAGAAGTTGGGAGAAATTTCAGCCACATAATTCGCACAGCGCTAAGACACGAATTAAGCTCAAAGACCTGATATAAGACCAGAAACACAGAAGACGTGATTTTCGAAATATGTTGTGAAAATTGTTCGTTTGAATAAACTGTTTCAAGCAGAGTTTATTCAAAATGAACGATTTTGGCATGGCATCGTGAAAACACGTCTAAGCCATTTGCCTTTTCAATACACAAGGCTTTCTTCAACCCAGTGCCATTATGTAGGTGGCTTCAGAGAGTTGTAAACTACTCACATTCACCCAAAAACCGTATAACCTTAAATGCTTGGTTGTTGAAAATATATGCATAACTTGTTCAAAAATCACATTATTATAACAATCACTTCGAGTTCCACGATCGTTGGCGTGGCTCAGTAGAACAAATTTCACATCGTCAATGGTTGCGTCTCAGTGATGAACTGAGGCTATCAATTTTGTTCAGATGTCAAATGAATTATACTTGGGATTAGCAGCTCATTCACACTGCACTAATTGTATGCTCTCTCTTATTTTGTCGTTTTGAAAAAATGGTTATATCTCCTTTGATACAAACAGTTTATTTTTCCCGCCTCAATTTTTCTGCTTTGAAAACATTTATTGAAATTTGAAGCTCTCATTTCAATGCACCAGGTCTGATTCTGATTCTATTCTGATTCTATCATCCGGCAGGTTGAAGCTTGAATCTCCTGGTTGAACCCCAACTTTCAAAAATTCTTCCAATTGGAAACTATGGTAGTGAGCCGAAATGCTACGGTTAGTGGCCTTCACGCGAATGCCGTGCTGCGCGCACAGGCAATACAAGTATGCTACTCGAGGTAACATGCTATTTATATTGGTAGGATATCTTACTTACAGTATGACGCATGTTCATTAGGGTGTCCCAAAATTGCATATTGTCTGGGAGTCTGGGGGCTTACCCTCCAAACAGTTGATTAGGATGTGAGGAACAAACTTTTGTATGAGGCCAACTAAAAAAAACATGTTTAGAGGATCCGCAAACGCGATCTTTGAAATAAGTCCACTTTTCAATGATTTGATTTCAAATAAATTCTGGGTCCAAAAATTTTCACAAAATTTATATATTTTAATTTTTTTTAAATTTTGTTTCGATTAAATACTACACGAAAAAAATAAAAAATGAACCAAATTTGTATAAAAATTCAAAATCAGCAAGCCATTTTAAAGAATTTTTGGTCCAAACATTTTGTATTTAACTGACCAAAATGTGCACATGGCTTGATTTTTTATTTAATATCAATGCCATTAAAATCTACAAATTTTTGTGCACTTAAACTTTGCAAAACAAAGTGTGTTGTTTGAATCATTGTGTGAAATGCTATTTACGGTTCAATCCTTATTAAAAATCACAATTTAAGATATTTTTTATTCAATTTATCAAATTCGTCTTTATAAAGACCTTCTTGAAAATCAAGACACTTGCAAAACAAGACTTAGAAAATTTAAGGAAATCATCAGAAGGCCATATGCAAAATTTGAGATGAGTCTGATGACGGGAAGGGACTGCACTGAATCTCAAGTGTGAAAGGGACCCTGAGACATTGTGTTTAAATTACGACTAACATTTCATCTGCAGACTGCAACACGATAGGAGTTCAAATAAAAAAGCTATAGTGGTTAAAAGATTATGTTATAGTAGCTAATTGTCATATGAAACGCAATGAGTATAATGTACTCATTGCGTGTGAGACGACAATTTGCGACTTAAACACAATCTTTGAACTGCCATAACTTTTTTTTTAAGTCAAATCGAGTTGCAGTCTATGCCTCAGAAACCTTTTCATTCTTGAGATTCAGTGCAACCCCTTTCCGTTACGAGATTTAGCTCAAATTTTGACTATGGCCTTATGATGATTTCCTTAAAACATCACAGTTTTTTCTTTGCAAGTGATTTGATTTTCAAATTGGTATTTATTAAGACGAAATTGATAAATTAAATAAAAAATATCCTAAATTGTGATTTTTAATAAGGTTGAACCGTAAATAACGACGATACAATCTACTCTACTTTGTTCAGCAAAGTTGAGCATATAGTCTGAGATACTGGCCCTCATCTATTTTCATATCATCCGAAGGAGACATGATACCAGAAAGAAGAAGAAGTATCATCAGTCAAACCGAACCTGTAGGGGTCTACGTTTCGAAAACTCAGTTTTCTACGCTACTTCACGCTCATTGGCTTTAATGTATTCTAAATAGATGACTTTTCAATGTCGGTTTTACATCTGATTTAAGTGTCCATCTAAGAAATCAAGAAAACTCAAAAGTTGTTACGACGTCTTTTTTCAGATAAGAGAAAGCTGATTCATGATCACCCTGTTTTCACTAAAACCCACCAGAAACTCAAAGCCAAAGGCTTGGACGGTACTCCATCAAGAAGTTTTCTAAAACTCAAACTTGTTATCATTATCAGTTAACAGAAAAGCATAATTTTTCTTATGCTCTAAGAATCTTATCAAATCCTGTTAATTTCAAGAAAATTCTAAAATTTTGAGTAATTAGTACTTTTTACTTCTATTAAAGGGTGATACGGTCAAAATTTGGTCAAGGGAAAACGCGTGAAATCGGTGAAATGGTTTATTAAAAAAATCAAATTAAATTTCTTTTTCAAGTTCAATTAGTATAAAATTCAGGAAAATATTCAGTTAGGCTTCCGCTTTTCCAAATCCGAATTGCCGGACCTTACGCTTAACCCTTGCCATCAGATTTTGTACAGCCACCTCGTCCACCTTCTTCGCCGCAGAAATCCAGTTTGCCTTGAACTGCTGCTCGTCCGAACAACCGTGTTTCTTCAAGAAAGGCAGCAGACGTTAATTCAAGCACTCTTTCACGTAAATTTCTTGGTTGACAGTCCCGGAAGCTATGAAAATGATGCTTTTCAAGCCACAGGTACAGATGGCTTGCCAAACCAGATATTTCTTCGAAAACTTTGACAGTTTCATGTGCTTGAAAATATCTGCTACCTTTCCCCTTCCTTTTGCCGTATAAAACTCCTGTCCCGGAAGCTGCTTGTAGCCGGCTTTGACGTAGGTTTCGTCGTCCATTACCACGCAGTCAAACTTCGTCAGCATCGTCGTGTACAGCCTCCGGGATCGCGCTTTGGCCGTCGTATTTTGTTTATCATCGCGATTTGGAGTCACTACCTTCTTGTAAGTCGATAGTCCAGCTCGTTTTTTGATACGAAGCACGGTTGTAAACGATACACCCAGCTCATTTGCGGCATCTCGGAGAGAGAGGTTAGGGTTTCGCTTGAAACTACCGGCAACTCTCTTTGTCGTCGCAGCGGCTTCCGGTTTTCGATTTCTCCCCCGATCCAGACTTCCTGGCTGTCGACAAACGTTCCCCAAACACTTTAATTGCATTTGTAACGGTTGATTTGGCAACTTTTAGCGATTTTGTCAGCTTTGCGTGCGAGTAGCTCGGATTTTCGCAATGCGCGAGCAAAATTTTGATACGCTGCTCTTCTTCCTTGAACGGCATTTTGACAACTGAAAAGTGAATTCCAAAATCAAAATAGGAGCAACATTCTACACACACAAACCTTCAAAATTAGGGGTGTACAGGATTTTAAATGCAAAATTGAAAGAAATACGTCAAGTTGATATTGACCAAATTTTGACCGTATCACCCTTTAAGAAATTTTTTCCATGAACTTTTATTTGTGTTTCATTCAAATCACTCAAAGTTGCTTCTGAGTCATCCTTATTTGTTTTTTAAGCAATTGAAAGGCATTTCAAAGCTAATCTTAAGGAAAACTTTCAACCAAATTTAACACAAAACCTTCTATTGACCATGTCTGACTATACTTTTTTTTCTTGTTTCCCTTCGTTAGTCTCGAAACTAATTCTGAAAATACTAAAATCAACTATTTTACTTAAAACTATTCCTGAGTAATCTATAAAACTTTATAACCATATTTAATACAACTCTATCTTGCTCTATTTTTTCATGATTAATCGTTTTTTCTTCTTAACTACTCTCAAAACCAATTCTGAGAATCCTTAACCGATCATTTAACTCAAAACTCAATTATATTCTACAAAATTTCCTGTTGTATTCATACTTCTGTTTTCTTCCTCTTAATTACTCTCAAAACCAATACTGAGAGTAGGGGAGAATGGGGATACTTGATCCCCTTTTTTTCTTTTCACCGTATCTTGTTGGGAAAATTTAGTAACTCGTCTTTAGCATTTTCTGACAGCGTATAATTTCAAGTTGATATGCTCCAAAAATCAGAAAGATACATGAACTCGTAGATGAACTAGAAGCATTTTCGTGAGACCTAAAAAAATTGTGATATTTTTTAAGCTACAGTGAGCGAAATAAGAATAGCACCACTATGTGTTTTGCTTGTAAAAATATGAATGTTTGAAAATCACCAAATATTTCTTCTATAAATTGTTTTGAATTGTTTAACGGATAAATCAAGCATAAGTTTACTTTTTTTGGACGTTGCAATTGGCGTTGGGGACCAAAACTATGGAAAAAGGGTGCGAAATAAGAATAGGACCACTTGTGTTTTTCAACAAAAACAAGATTATTTCTAAAAATTTACCGTGTAAAAGTGAATAATATTGCTTCTACGAATTATTTGAATAGATAACTGCATTTTAAGGAGTTTTTTAGAATTCCAAAGATTTTCAATGGTTTTGAAATAGTGTTTTTAGAGATGCTCTTCTAGAACTAAGGAATTTGATATTTGAGCTGTAATTCTTCACCAAACTACTTATTTTTTTTTTTAAATGACATGAAATGGTGAATCAAACATTTTTGGTTTATTTTAAATCGGAAAAAAACAGGTTGGAATTCATAAACTTAGATTTTTTTTCAGTAAACATCACTTTTTTCAGTTTCAAGTCATAGATGGCAGCACTATCTTGCCGTTGAAACCAAATTAAGTCTCATTATTTATTTTTCAGGCTTATTGAGGCCCATATTCATCATTTCGAGGTAGTTTTCCAACACACTTTTGTTGGAGCTCACGCTGCAGACATCTTTTCCGGATTTGCAAAAAAATCACCAGCAAAGAATGTACTACCGCCAAAATTCCTGCTCATCTCAACTTCCGATTCAATTTCAAATCATATCAATAATACTGCTAGTTATCTGATTCATCAAGCTCCATCGAAAAGTACAAAATTTTTCTGATTATCGGTCCAAGAAATTCACTTTTATCGGTACTTGATGAAATTTTAATTTTTTGATATTGTGAACTTATAATTTCCAAGGCGGTCACACGGTACCAAGTACTTATTTCTTGACCAAAATCATCCAGCACACCTGAATTAATTCCAGATATACAAAAATGGGTATCAATTCGGTTTAACTGCAAGATAGTGCTGCCATCTAAGACTTGAAACTAGAGAAATAGCGTTTGACTATTTAAAAACATTAGTATTTTTGAATTTGAAGCCTGTTTTTTTTATTCAAATTCAGCCTCAAATCGATGTTTCGTCAATTTGCATCATACTAATGAATGATAATGAAGAAATAAAGCAGTTTGATAAAGTATTATAGCTCAAGTATCAAATTCCTAAACGCTAGAGGAGCATTTCTTAAAACCCCCTTTTAATACCTTTGAAATTTTTTGAAATCCTAGAAAACTCCTTAAAATACAGTTATCTATTCAAATAATTCGTAGAAGCATTATTAAACACTTTTACACGGTAAATTTTTAGAAATAATCTTGTTTTCGTTGAAAAACACAAGTGGTCCTATTCTTATTTCGCACCCTTTTTCCATAGTTTTGGTCCCCAACGCCAATTACAACGTCCAAAAAAAGTAAACTTATGCTTGATTTATCCGTAAAACAATTCAAAACAATTTATAGAAGAAAATTTTGGTGATTTTCAAACATTCATATTTTTACAAGCAAAACACATAGTGGTGCTATTCTTATTTCGCTCACTGTATAGGAGAATTGATCTTTAATTCAGAGTGTTCTGACCTTAGGTGAAAATCTAGTCAATTCCGAAGATAACAGGTCCGTTAACTTTTTGCCATATTAGTTCTCATTCCACAAATTTTTCTACTACACTCATTGCATACTTTTAGACGCAATTTTCTAGTTTTTAGATAAATACCGTATATTTAGTCCTTTTCAACAGATAATTAGAATTACTGGATGAACATAAGTTATTGGACAAATATTAGTAATTTCATGATAAGCAATGATCACGATCCATCCAGAAGAAAAATATATCTTTTTGGACTCCAGGGATCAATTATACCCATAACATACATTTTGAAAAACTTCTTTTAAAAAAATTGAGACTTTACTATTGTTTTGAAAATATAGCATTATGAAGTTCATATTTTACTCTAACGTTTGACATATTAGAATAAATATTTTTATTATAATTTTCTCATATGAGAAACATTTTAATGTGAAAAAAAAGATCTTCAAATCACATTTGTTAAATTTTTCAAACAAAGTTCAATAACTCGAAAAATAAAACTTTTAAAATTTGTTGAGATAAAAGCATTGGGTTTTGGTTCTATTTGGAACGTTTTTCTAGAACATTTGATATTTGTAAGTCATTCCAGTTTCGAGATATAGCGAAGTAATCAAGTATCCCCAGTGATCAAGTATCCTCATTCTCCCCTACTGATAACAATTTGTGTGTAAAATACTGGTTTAAAATTTTTCTTTGAAACTTATGTTCTTTCCTCTTAATCACTTTCAAAACCAATTCTGAGATTACTCAAATCGATCACTTTACCCAAAACCATTTCTGAATAAACTATTAGTTTAAAATTTTTCTTTGAAATTTCTGTTGTTCCCTAAAATTACTCTCAAAACAAATTCTGAGAATACTAAAATAGATCACTTTACCCTAAACCATTTCTGAGTAAACTCTTAGTTTCAAACTTTTCCTTGAAACAGTTTCATTTTTCAACAATCATACGAATCATCATTTATCGGAAATGCTTGCTCTTCAATAAGCATGTTCTGTCTAGTTTTTCCTCTATCTCTATTATATAAAATTCTCGTGCGATTCTCGTCTCCTCCGAAATGTCCCAACCGATTATAATGAAATTATTTTTACAGTATTCTGTAGGCATGAGAATCGTTTCTTATCGAGTAAAAAAAAACACTGTCACATCAATTGTCCGTAATAAACAAATTTGTAGCTATATCATGGCTTTGAATTTTTTTGAAAGTTTTATTTCCTTTGGGGGGTTTGTTTTTCGTCTCCATGGTCGAGACGTCGCGAGCAAACGTCGCGAGAGGCGATTGTAACCATGCCATAGCATAATGATAAGTGGGAATATTTGGGCGCGTATTTATTAAACAAGCTTATTTACAATGCACGTGGTGGCTATATAAAGCCTAGATGTGATTTTTTTCTTCTTGATTCCTAGCTCATTTGTACAGCACAGGGTAATGAATGTGACCCAGATTGATATTTTGCCGGTCGAATCAAAACCTTATACATATATGATATATGATATCGTGTTAATTAAAGCAGCAATTGTTGTCTAAAAAATATGAATTTAATACTGATGCATATAATGTAGTGGTATGACTCTTCGGGGACTTTTTCGAGAAAAATAAATTGGAAAGATGTACATACAATTTTATAATCCAATACGCCTAGAAGGTGAGTTTTGATTCATATCGATAACAGAAAAAAGAATAAGATGTTTTCGACAAAAAAAGACCGAAAATATTTTTTAAAATAAAGTTTTTTAATGCAATTTCATATCAATCAAGAATCAATCAATCATATATATATATATATATATATATATATATATATATATATATATATATATATATATATATATATATATATATATATATATATATATATATATATATATATATATATATATATATATATATATATATATATATATATATATATATATATATATATATATATATATATATATATATATATATATATATATATATATATATATATATATATATATATATATATATATATATATATATATATATATATATATATATATATATATATATATATATATATATATATATATATATATATATATATATATACGTCTCGGTGGTCGAGTGGTTAGCGTGGTAAGACGGTAATCGCTGGTCCACTGATGGCATGGGTTCGATTCCCATCTCGGTACTGGGTGTTAAATGTTAATCTTAAGTTGTCTACGTCATTTATTCAGTCTGTAAAGCCTAAATCGGCTAAGACGGTGTATGTCTTTTATCGAGAACGAATGATAAAAAATAAAACTGTTTAGTCCTGGAATTCTTTTCAAATTTGTTTAGAAATTTAAACAATGAATCTCAATATCTAAAAATACAAGCTCGTCAAAATCTTAAACTCGCATTTAGTAAATTTTTCAAATTGTTAATCTTCTGTTTTTATGATAAAGTATTCAGGGGAAATACATTTTTCAATAATATTTACATTAATAACCTTGAAAACGCTGTATCAAATAACGTTATCACGGGGGAGATATTTATTGCCAATTACTTATCTCGGATAATGTCAACTGGCTTGCCGGAGGTTATGCAACATTGTGGTTCTATTGATCAACCCCACGCCATTAATACATATTTCTTATGGCCGGTTCCGATCGAAGATTACCTAATGCGAGTACATTTTTTTACCAACTTTACCTACACAATCCGGACCGGGCTCAAGTAAGAATACAGCAGCAATAATGGTGTGAAAAGCAGTGTAACGTTTCATTCAAGCCAAATGCTCCATACGATAAATGCTTGCCCGAATTGTTCCCATATATTACGCTCGAATTATAGCCACAAACCTCACGGATTCGTGTAAAAAACATTTCGAACCCTGTAATCACTATTTGACACGTGAATTCGTCGGTTTGGATCCCGGCAAATGGAAGGTAGGTTCGAGCTGTCAAGCTCCGTGACAGAAGCCTTAAAAAAGTTACCCAAGTCGAGGGCGTCCCGAGCCAAATAAACAAACATTATCGGCATTTCGGCCACACGAGCTGGCTGGACTGTTTTGTGTTGAGGTTTGGTTTTGGTGCACAAATAGAACCGAGTACCCGAAGAGAAGGCGTTCGTTCATATTTTACCGGATTTTACCGCGGTTGGTGTTCAACAATTTGAAAAATTAGACCATGTGCGTGATTGCAACCGTTTGGCTTGGGATTATATAGCTGGTGGGTAGTACAAAGTCGACCCAACGTGAGAGAGTGCTCGAGCCTGGAAGTACCGGAAGGAGGATAATTTGTTGGCGTTTCCGTTCCGATTCCGACCCGTAAGAGAAATTGAATGTATGTCACGACTTTGTCGATCCCGCGGACCTGACGTCCTGCACCCAATAATTACTAGCGTGATGAAATGTAACAACATAGTTTGTCTTATTAAATTTCTGATGGGTTTGATGTTATGATGTGGTTGCCACAAAAAAAAACTTTGAGCTCGGCTCCATTGTATACTGGTTTACCATTTCATTACAAGGAAAAACTTTCGATGTTGTAGATTATGTTTACTGACTAAATTAATTGAGCAATACAAAAGAGCATTTCACATGTGTCAATGTTCATGTAACGTGTTATGATGAATTATTCAGCTGGAACCGAATATAAACTTCAGGGAGTTATTGTTATTGAATGAAAAAAAAGTCTAAATTGATTATATTTGAAAAATGTCATTATGTACAAGCAAAAATATAAATTCCAAAACAAAATTCTCAAAATGAAACCTTAGAAAATCAATAATTTATCTCAGAATATTTTTGAATAAAGAATTTGCCATTGCTGAGAACGTTTTTGGTCAGTATTTAGTTGATGATTTAGAAATTTCTATACTGTTTGATCAGCGATCACAAGACTGTGAAATATTTCGGCTCCGCGGGTTTATGATTTATTCGGTGACCAAGCTATTTTAAGGAATTCTGTGGGTGGCTCCAGAGAGTAGCTTTTGGTAACTTTTCCTCGACGCTTGAGATAACTGTTTTTTTATGTTTCAACAAATCATTTCAAATTATGTAAAATGTGTAGTTATGTAAAATATGTAATTGAAAATATATGCACGGAGCTACAAAAATGTTGGCACCATATGTTTGATGCCCTTGAGAAAGTACAAAAAATGAAATTCGTACACACTTAATCTTTTCTCCTGTGGTCAGGGCGATTACGTCCGTATAAATTTTTTGACAGTTCTTCGTTCGGAAATGTTTCCTCTATTAGTGCTAAAAATTTCATTACGATTCGTTTTGTTCCAAAAAAGTTACACGTGATGGAAGCCGCGAGACGAACATTAATTTTGGACACTCAAGTCAAAATCCCGACGTGGTCGGGTTCAAAAATCGCGAAATGGTTAAAAATGGTCAAATCAACCGTATGCAGCGTTCTCAAACGTTTCCGTGAGATGCATACTATCGATCGGCAGGTTCATACCAAGCTTCATAGTGGAATTAAGGATCGGAAACTGCCTTTGAAGGTGTTGAGAACGATCAAGGCAAACACAGGGTAGTCGGACTACGACATCGCCAAGAAATTTAACGCCGACCGGTGCACTGTGAGACATTTACCGCAATTTTACAGGACGGAATAAAATTACGTGTTGTATGTTTTTAAAGTGACTAAATTTTTTACAGGCTTCTTTAAAATTACAGGACTAATAATTTGGAAAGAGATTCCTATTGGAATTTGTTTTGTTTATTTTTTTCTCATTCAATGTTGATTTTTCTTTTCTAAATAAAAACAATGTTTTGTGATAACTATTATTTATTATTATTTAATCGCATTCTGTGGATTTTCCTCTTACATACTACAGGATTACGCTTGGGTGGGATCCAACTTTGAAAAGAACCCATCTCCATATAGGTGGACAACTAAAATCCGCTTGAATTTAACCAGGTCAGTTGTCGGCAGTGTTCCGAAAATCGCTCATTTTCAGTGAAAGTTTCAGATTGCACTTCGCACCTGAACGTACAGCGGTCGGGTTTCGTTATTGATTGCTACTGGACCTACCCGATCATCGATCGTTCAATTCATCGCTAAAATACAGATCACCTCGCACGATGCTTGCTGTAAAAACAGTGCAGCACCATCATCAAATTGGAATCTCACCAATGCGCAATGCATATGGCGAATCTTGTTGGTCTTCGATCAGGAGTGAATGGATCAGGCAGTGAGTGAGTGATACATGAAGCCGATCATTAGCGTATTTTGTTTGATTAGATGTATAGCAAATTAATAAATTTATTTGTTGTTATAACGTTTTTTAACATCAGTATGATCAAAATCAAATTGTAGTTGTGTTTGTGAGGGAAAGATGTTCACTTTCGCCGTGTTTTTCAATTTTTACAAGTTTTCTTATTAAACTGTCGTCCGTCACGTTAAAACTACTGAGAATTTATGGTGTCCCGCACAACTGTTTGATTTTTCTCGTCCTGCATAAAATAATTTTCAATTTCATATAATTCAGGCAGATACTGAGTGAGCTACATTCAGAATGGATCAGTTTGTATCTCACTCATCTCCGATAAGCGATGTTTGCTAAACCGATGATTCTGAATGATGCGACTCGGTTTGCATAGCTGATTGGTGCGCTGATCGAGATTGCATACCAGCCAGGCGAAGCAGTTGCGAGAGGCGCTATCCCATTATACAATCAGAATGTTTCCAACAGGAAACGCATCCTGAGTGTTTGTTTTGATTGATTTTCGGAAATCTGGTTGTCGGTGGTCAGTCTTTTTCCAACGTGCAAATAATTCTATACATCAAACCGAGCGTAGAAAACGCATGAGAAAGACTCTTGAAAAGGCCAACCGTAAACCACTTTTCCGATTCATCTTCCATCAGGTTTATTTTGAGCTGGAGAAAAAAGTTTAAAAGTTAACAGCCTGTTATGAACGTTAATTTTTAAAAAGGTTACCTTTTAACCAATTGATCTAACTGCTGTTTTCGGAATAATTGTCACTTTCGCTTTGCTGATTTCTGTGGTTTCCTGGATAGTTGATACTACAGTTGCGACAAATGTGTTTCTTTTGCTATCGTGGAGAATGTTGGTTTAGGATGGATTGACGGGCGATTGCAAGGGAAAATCTTCAATTGCTTGCAATTTGCATCAAAATATATAGGTGGTTGATAACTCAACGTGTGCTATGTTGTGCTCATCATATCGAATATTACAGATGAGGTTGACCCAGCTGCTTTCGCGAGAACTTCTTGGTGACCTCCAGCGAAGTTATTGGAGTGTGAAATGAAATTATTTCACTATTCAGGTCGATGCTGATCCACTGTCAATTAGATGAGAACAAGATTGTTATAGGAAATTAAGTAATTTAGAGACAAAAAACTTACCAGTATGGCCCACCTTGTGAAGCTGATGATTGATTGTTGAAATGATGATGATGGTGTTGGTAGTTATAGTTCGGCATCACAGACGAGCTCGTTTGATCAAGACCGGCATCTCTAGCTGCATCATTCTGGAATAACCAGTTACACAATCTCTCTAGTTTGCTGTAGTTGAACTTAAGTGAAAATTTCTCCTGCTCCTTCACTTTAGTATTTTGTCAATGAAAAAACCAAACGATTTTCACAAACTGGATTCCAGTTCGTTTGCCTAAGGAAATAGCAAAAATCTGGGCTAATTCAACTAAGAATGAGTTTGCATATGATGGTTATGCGATATAAATGGAACTGAACCCATACTTTCGGTGGTGTGTTGAGAAGAAAATACAGATAGCGGAATCATGGACGTGTTTTGAGGTATCGCAATCACTTCTCAACACCCGGAAATGAAGACCAGCAATATTTTTAGGTCCAGTTCAACTGTGTCCATATTCTCCGCCAGTACTAAATCCTCGATCGTACTGGGTAAAGCTAAAATTGATTAACATTTTTAAATTCGATTAATAGAACAAAATTGAGGCTAGAAGCTACTTACTCACGGTCAATTTTTAAAGCATTTCTTCACTACCGTACGCCTTGATATAAAGGGAGCATTGGAATTCCTCCCGGTTAACTTAGAGAGGGAATCCCAACCGATGCGGTTCCAGTGCTTCTGGGAGTCGACAATCGAGGACCGGATAACGTCACACCGCATGCTCCTATGCCCGAGAACAAACTCCAGCGGCCCACGGACGAAGCCAGCGAAATAAGTTTTGTTTGACCTTTGTCGGACATCGCGTTTAGTTAGTTTAGTCCCGGGTAATACTTCCGCTTAGCTATTTGTACACGTCACGAATGCTAAACAACAATAGGAATAATATCTGATTATTTCTGGACAAGGGTGGCGTATGAACTTGTTATTGTTAGGACTTGGCTCGCAGCGAATATTTTACTTACGCTAAGTTCATCCAGCCCAGAAAACGAGGAAAAGGGAGCGCACAGGAGTATTCTGTCGAATTTAGTTGACCACTTATTGTTGATGTTATCGTTTTTGATGGCTTGCGCTTGCGGAGCAAGACTATTTTTGCTAGTAGTTGTTTTTTGTCAAGATGACGGCTGTGTAACGTATTATCGCTACACATACGCGTAGCTTATCCACCGGATGTCATTCCGGTTTATCTCCAAAGCACTTCCACTTAAAGCCTAGTCCACACTAGGCAACATGAACTGCGATTTTTGTTATGAGACGAACTTTGTTGTCTGTTGTTGTTGTTGGAAAGCTGAGACGGTCTCAGTGTCTCCCGAAGAAAATGGGAGACGCTGAGACCGTCTCGAGACGAGCCTTCTCCTAGTGTGGACTAGGCTTAACGGAACAAATAGTTGCAAACACAGAGGATTTTTTTGTTTTGATTAACAATCTGATAAATTTCACAGACCTGTAATTTGAAACTAACCTGCAAATAATCTGCTCACTTAAAAATAATGGACTGTGACCTGTAAAACTATGGCAAATGTCATGCTACTTTTTGTTACAGGACATTTGCTTTAATTATAAATGACTTTTCATTTGATTTTAAACAAATCAGCTTAAATTTACACGTTCTTTTGATTACAGGATGATTTATTTTACAGGTAACCATTTTCAATGACACGTAATTGTCATTATTTTTTTCTGTGCATTAAGTAACCAAACCGGACATTGAAGCAGAATTTAGTAGCCAAAGGACGTGCCCGGAAGTTATTCAAGAAGATTCCAACGAAGTTCGACGGATGCATCCTCATGGATGACGAAACGTACGTGAAGATGGATTTTGGGCAGCTTCCTGGCCAAAAATTTTATAAAGCCACTGCAGTGGTGCACTGCACTGGTCATGGTGATGTCCCCGGCAAGTTCGAATTCGTTTTTGCTGATAAGTTTGCAAGAACGTGTTTGATCTGGCAAGGTATTTGCAGCTGCGGACGAAAAACCCCGGTTTTTTGTGAAAAATAAGGCCATGGACTCTGAAATGTGCAAGGAGGAGTGCCTGAAAAATTTTTTTTTCGTACATTAGATCTCACAAAGGATCAGTAAAGTTTTTGCCAGATTTGGCAAGCTGCCACTACAGCAAAGAGGTACTACAGTGGTATCGGGCCAACGGGTGGATTTTGTCGAAAAGAACATCAACCCACCCAACTGCACTAAATTCCGCCCTATCGAAAATTTTTGAGTAATTCTCAAGCAGAAGATGAAGAAGAATGGTAGGACGACTCGGGATGCAACAGAGATGAAGAGATTGTGGAACAAAATGGCCGCTGAGGTCAGCGAATAGGGTGTCCAAACTATAAAGTTCAAAAATTCATCAAAACAACATCGGAATAATTTTGTTATTAATTTTCCTTTAAAGTGCAATAAAAACCCTACATTTTAAGTACAAAACATTTTTATTTCGTTTACATAGCTCCGAGATAGACCCGTTTTAATGCGTCCAGATTTGTAGTGATCCATGCTTTAATATGTTTAGCTTGAATTCATCACTAGAACTCCTACTTTTCTCCATGTTACTCAAAATATTGTGTTTGATTTTGTCAAATTCATAGTTTTTCAGTTGTTCATCAAAGTGTAACAATCAGTAGTTAGTTGTCAAAATACATAGTGTATTTTGGTGTACATAGATCCAATCTGTACGTTCTAATTTTCGAATATATAATTAACTTTGTAAGGAATGACTTGGATCCTCAATTATTTTGTAGCTTTCTTTATTTCTTTTTTAAGATATCCTTCCTCAAATTTCAAATGACAAATTTTAAGTTTCGAGAATTTTTCAAAAAAAATTATAGTTTGCATAAATCTTTTACCAAGTTTATAGTGCTCATTTTTTAAACAATTTATTGTTGTTTAATTGATTTGAACGAAGTTCGTTTACAGAATCATCAAAACATCCTGATACTTTTAGAGCCTCCCGATATAATCCTGATCATATTTCATACTAACTATTTAAGAAAAAAAACTATTCAGTTTTTTTCAACAAGCTGGCTTAACGTTAGAAAAAATATTTGACACAGATTTTGATTTTTTTTGTCTTATTAAGTTTTATCAATTGAGAAAAATTGGAAAAAATTTTAACAAAAGGAACACCATTTCTAGGTCCTATTTAATTAATATTGATTATTAGGAAATTTAAATTTCAGTTCAAACTGGGCATCTTTAGTGTTGCGAAACATATTGTGAATTTAAGATCAATTTTCATCCTTGGATCTCTAAAAAAATCCTTTTAGAGACAAAAATAATTCATTACCGGGAGAGGTAAAATATTCTAAAATGTGTAAGAATAGAGAAAAAACGTTTCAAATTTGCTTACTTTTTGCCCCAAATTTATATGAGAAATTCAAAACCTGTGAAATTTTATGCGCTGCAGGTTAAAATTGATCCTAGGCCTAGTACAAAATCTCATGCCAAATTTGAAATATTTGTCATAGTTTGGACTTTAAGAAAGACGGTATTTAAAAGAAATCGACCAAAGGGAACCTACACTTTGATCTTAGCCTTTAGTTAGACCGAGAACCGATACCACCAAAGGGAACCAAAGTTATTGATTTTTTGTTTGTTTCGATTATAGTCGTTTTTCCATCTGTATGGCATTCCCGACTTTATCGCTGCAGTTGGCGGATCGTTATTGAAAAACTTATCCGGTACATCTGGGTTCGATGTTTACTCTTGGGCTCGAACTCGCGGACATCGGCTCAGGAGACAACAGACTTGCCAATTGAGCTATGTCACAAGCCCTTTAAAGTTATTGATGAAAAACTGGTTTTTCATGTTTGTTCCGAACAAAATGTCTCAAAATTCCATAACTCAAACTTCAGGCTCGTTGTGAGATCCCTTCCCGTGATCCGATATGGCCAAAATTTGGCATGAGACCTTGTTCTAGGCAAAGGATTAATTTACTCTCTTAATTTACACTCTAATGGCCACCCTATCTGTTTTACTCTACCTTACCCATCCTTATTTATTTCCCCCAACTCTACCCTACTGTACACTACTCTGAGATATACTCTTCTCTACTCAAGTTAACTGTTTTATTCTACTTTACTTTACCCTACTTTACTGAACTCTACTCTATTCTACTCTACTCAATTCTTCTCTATTCTACTCTTTTCTTCTCTACTTTTATCTTGTATACTCTACTCTACTCTACTCAACTCTACTCTACTTTACTCTACTCTATTCTTTTCTACTATACTCTACTCTTTTTTACTCTATTTTACTCTAATCTACTCTACTCTACTCTACTCTGCTCTACTCTACTCTTCTCTACTCTACTGTACTCTACACAACAATGCTCTACGCTATTCTTCTCTACTCTACTCTACCAGCTCTACTCTACTCTACTTTACTCTTCTCTACTCTACTCCACTCTACTCTACTCTATTCTTCTCTACTCTTCTCTATTCCACTCTTCTCTACTCAACTCTACTGTACTCTACACAACTCTGCTCTACGCTATTCTTCTCTAATCTACTCCACCAACTCTACTCTACTCTACTCTACTTTTTTCTACTCTTCTCCATTCTACTCTACTCTACTCTACTCTTTTCTACTCTACTCTACTCTACTCTACTCTACTCTTCTCTACTCTACCTTACTGTACTCTACACAACTCTGCTCTACGCTATTCTTCTCTACTCTACTCTACTCATCTCTACTCTTCTCTACTCTACTCTACTCTATTCTTCTCTACTCTTCTCTGCTCTACCCTACTCTACTCGACGCTATTCTTCTTAACTCTACTCTACCTACTCTACTCTACACAACTCTGCTCTACGCTATTATCCTCTACTCTACTCTACAAACTCTACTCTACACAACTCTGCTCTACGCTATTCTTCTCTACTCTACCCTACTTTACTCTACTCTACTCTACTCTACTCTACTATGCTCTACTCTTCTCTATTCTACTCTACTTTACTGTACTCTACACAACTCTGCTTTACGCTATTCTTCTCTACTCTACCCTACTTAACTATACTCTACACAACTCTGCTCTACGCTATTCTTCTCTACTCTACTCTACTGTACTCTACTCTACTGTACTCTACTATACTATACTCTACTCGACTCTACTCTTCTCTATTCTAATCTACTCTTCTCTTCTCTACACAACTCAACTTTACTGGTCGACTCTACTCTATTCTTCTCTACTCTACTTTTCGCTACTCTTCTCTACTCTACTCTACGCTATTCTACTCTACTCTAATCCACTCTTCTCTAGTCTACTCTACTCTACTCTACTCTACTCTAAGCTACTGGGGCCGTTCAAATATTACGTAAGGCAATTTTCGAGAATTTTCAACTCCCCCTCCCCCTACATAAAACATTCATCGCAAAATTTCTAAGCAAAATCCACAAAGCGAAACAAACTGCTATACCCCTTCCCCCTTAATAGCGTTACGTAATATTTGAATGGTCCCGCTCTACTCTATTCTACTCTTCTCTACTTTACTATACTCTATTGTACTCTACTCTACTCTTCTCTAATCTACTCTACTCTACTCAACTCTACTCTACTCTACTGTACTGTACTCTACTCTACTCTAATCTAATCTAATCTAATCTACTCTTCTCTACTCTACTCTAATCTACTCTATTCTACTCTACTCTACTCTACACAACTCTGCTCTATTCTTCTCTACTCTACTCTACTTTACTTTACTGTACTCTACACTACTCTGCTCTACGTTATTTTTCTGTACTCTACTCTACTTAACTGTACTCTACACAACTATGCTCTACGCTATTCCTCTCTACTCTACTCTACTTTACTCTACTCTGTTCTACTCCACTATACTCTACTCTACTCTACTCTATTCCACTCTTCTCTACTCTAAACAACTCATCTTTACTGGTTTACTCTACTCTTTTCTTCTCTACTCTTCTCTTCGCTACTCTTTTCTACTCTACTCTACTCTACTCTGCTCTACTCTACTGAGGCCGAATAAAATATTACGTAACGCAATTTTCGAGCATTTTCAATTCCCCCTCTCACTACATAACACATACATTGCAAAATTTCTAAGCAAAATCCACATAGTAAAACAAACTGCTATACCCCCTCCCCCCTAAAAGCGTTACGTAATATTTGAAAGGTCCCACTCTACTCTACTCTGCTCTGCTCTACTCTACTCTACTCTACTCTACTCTACTCTACTCTACTCTTCTTTTCTCTTCTCTACTCTACTCGACTCTACTCTATTCTACTCTACTCTACTTACTCTACTCTACTCTACTTACTCTACTCTACTCTACTCTACTCTACTCTACTCTACTCGACTCTACGCTATTCTTCTCTACTCTACTCTACTCTACCCTACTCTACTCTAATCTACTCTATTCTAATCGACTCTACTCTGCTCTATTCTACTCTTCTCTACTCTAGACAACTCAAATTTACTGGTTCACTCTACTCTTTTCTTCTCTACTCTTCTCTTTGCTACTCTTCTCTACTCTACTCTACTCTACTGTACTCTACACAACTCTACCACTTTTCTACTACACTTTGCCCTACTCTTCTCTTATCCATTGTAAAATCATTGGCTGAGGATGGAATCACGAGAATAAATAAGTATTCCACATTGAATGGAAGAATCAAGAGTGTTTTGAGATGCTTTCTCACCCAATATGAATAGGATTTATTTACTACCAATTTACTTCTATAAAGAAATGAAATTCGCGATGATCCTGATTAAATCTAGTATCCATTTACATTCAGGTTTTACACAGTCAACGAGTAAAATCATGAGCCACACCTTCGGAACTAAATATATCTAATCCCACATCGCCCAAGGAGTTTAAAATGATGGCACTATATACAGTACGCGACAAAATAAAGTACGCTCTTGTTATCAAAACTTTCAAATCACTGTATCTTTTATCACAGAAAGAATGTCGATTCGAAATTTCCTGATGAATAGAAGTACATATATTTAATACGCTAAAGACTAGGAAAAAAATGTCAAAAAATGTAATACCTTCGTCACACTAAAGCATAATTGTAATCAAAGTCAGTTTTCGCATGGACAAAATAAAGTGCGCATTCTTGATAACCTTTACAGTTCACTATTTCTCTGCTTAGAAAACTGTTCCGGCTTTCAAGTCAAACAAAATTGAATTTCAAGCAACTAAGGGACTAAGGGTTTCATTAGGTCTTTTGAGGGCACCATTAAATCCGATAGGACGGTGAAAAAGCCAGTTTCCGAGATATTCGTAAACTTCAAGTTGAGAACCGGAAGTCTGTTGACTTCCTCGAGAAAGGCCAAACACTGCTTCAACTATTTTAAATATTTGTATCAATTTATTTTCAAAATGCTGATTTTAGATTCTTCTGTCATTATCCATTTTTTTCAAAGATAATCGATGTCTGGAACAAGCAAAGCACCTCACACCATTAGACTGATCTTTGCGTGCTTTGTTTGACATGTGTTGAATGTTCTTCATCCGAAAATTTCTCACCAAAAGTCGTCCATACTCATGGTCGTTTTTGAGGCCTTAGAGGTCAAACTAACTATGTTGACTTCAGAAAACCTTTTTCTAGAGTTCTATGAGCTTATCAATAAGCATTTTGAGCAAATTTGAGGTGATTGAAGTGTCTAAAACGAACATCAGTCGAAATTATACGCTGAATGCAAAATAATCAAATCTGTCAACATATCGAACCAATTATCTTCGTTGGCCTGATCTATTCTATTACATCAATTTCAGTTACTTTTTGCTAAGAAAATATTCAAAAAATATCGTATTCCATATTTTTACAAATCATTCAGATGGTAGAGAAGTAGATTTTTAGCCATTTCTCGGGAAATTTGACAGTTATTTCACTACAACTACGCTTAAGTTTGGAGAAGACATTGAATTTTTTGACAATTTTTTCACCACTCGTTAGGGTATTGAAAATACTACAAAAAAACAATGATTTTAAAGTTTTCATTGCTAGTGCGTACTTTTTTTTGTCGCGTACTGTAGCTGCCAACGCCATCGGAGATCACCAGTGAAGATTTGCATACCCTTCACAAATGCATTCATTATGAATCCGAAAGATGTTTCTTAGCGTTCCATTTTCTCCGTGATTCAGCTTCTTCAGATTATTTTTTTCCATAGCTGAATGAGAGATAGATCCCTTCCATCAATTACTTCAGCAGAAAATTGCTTAGCGGATTGCTATCTTGGGACCATTGAAAGAAAGGAGTTAAGTTTTTTCATACTCTTCCCGGTTCCAGGCAGGATTAATCCGCTAGTAAAAAATGACGGATTACGCAATAGACAGACATTCAGTAAACAAAATTCAACCGTTTATTAATCAAATTCTATGTCTTTTAAGAATTTAATTAAAAAACCATTGCTCGTAACAATTAAATAACACACGTCTTCCAAGCTCAAAATACAAGTATTAATTTCCGCAGGCGTGACCGCGGATTTCTCGGGACCGGCCAAGCCCCCAACAACAACAACAACAACATCACCAGCAGTCGTGGCACTTTCATCGAGGATGGTACCTTCGCCGGTGTCAGGGAAGTTGGTGCCACCACTTCGATGCCCCCACCGGAATCAGTCGACCCGGCCATCCTGAAACTGCTGATGATCAACACCGGCGAAATGATATTCATTTACACCGTGCCGGCCCTGATGCATCTGGGTGGATACGTAATGGCGGTCTACATTTACCGCTTTGCTGACAACGAACAATTGCAGTGCCTGATTGAAAGGGTGAGTCAATGGAATGGACGGTATTGAATCGGCCCAGCTACCTGGAGAATTTCAACGTTTCAATCATTCAAAAATTAGATCCCTCTGCGGGGTTTTGAAAACAACGACGATTGCGTTGCGTGTCTCTAATGATTGTTCTGAACTAGAGGGGTGAAAATATCAGGGTGTTGGAGTTATTACTCGCGGAAATTGGGTGGATAAGAATAATTCACTGTTTTTCTATTAGAAACTTTTTCACACTTTTCTGTTACATTTCTTACTTAAGGATTAACAGCAACTGAGCCTTTTTTATAGAAAGGAAGTGAACCATGGCACTGTGGGAATTTGTGATTAAAAAAAGGTACCTATTTATTCCTGTGACGATCGCCTAAACTGTACTAAATTTCACGATGGTAGTATTATTAATTTTGTGCATTCAACTATAAATGTAATACATTTCATATAATGTACGATTAATGTCATACATTCAACAATAATTATAGTAGATTCAACTATAATAATATGATTGATTTGACCATAAATATGATAGATTCAATTATAATAATATGATTGATTTAATTGTAAATATGGTAGATTAACTATGATAATATGATTGATTTAATTATAAATATGATGGATTCAATTATATTTTTATGATTGATTCAATGGAGTCAACTATAAATATTGTAATCTAGTTCGTTTTAGCCGCCACGATGCAAGAAAAAGTTTACCGGAAATGTCGCTGTTGTTCTTTTTGCATCTTGATGCATAGTTGCCCTGCGAATTGTGCGGCTGATCTAATCGGTTCTGGAAGACGTCCTTAGAAGTCCTTGCTTCTGCACCTTGTGGGAGGAATTCACTCAATATCATGACAACAATCTATCATTCGATATACCAACCTAACTGACTTACCAATACTAGTTTTCTGTGGGATTATGCCAGGATTATATAAAGCAAAGTCGAGAACCAAGTCGATTTCGCGGGCATCCAGAGTAGGTGAAACTTTCTCAATTCCAAGAACGGTCAGCCCACTACACGACCGCTGCCAAGAACTGGTGGAGGAAAATGTTTCCCCATCGCCGGAGAGCGCTTGCTTGTCAGAAACTACCGACTGAGCTCTAAAAACAGCACTACAATCGCTGCAAGGAACACGTACTGGTCTAACACTTACGATTTTATTTTTATTTTTGCTGATGAATACGGTTGAACACTATAGTATTCAATTATCACACAATTAATCATAAAAATATAGTTTAATTTACTATAGTTATAGTTTATTCAATACCTAGAATCAATCATACATTTGTAGTTGAATCTATCATATTTACAAATTAATCAACTATACCACTAAAGTTGAATTTATCATATTTATAGTTAAATGTGAGAGGTCAACCAGAAATGTATGGTTGAATATATTATATTTATAATTGAATATCTAAAATTAATCATACAATTGTAGTTTAATCTATATATATAAAACAGGGAGAGAGACAGACCATACAGAAATGTGCGAACACGCAAAACTCTTCACTGGATCATCCGATTTGCATGCAATTTTTTTTGTTGTGTTCGTCTTCACGCGAAGAATAACACAACGGAGAGATTATTTCGAAAATGTTTTTGTGGAATTTGAAAATTAATTTTTAGTTTTTATTCGTATCAAATAAAAGTCATGGCACCCAATTTCTATTTTTTTTTATTCGTATCACCCAGAGTAGGAAGGCGCCAAAAGCGATCAAGGCTTACTGATGTGCATCCATCTCTCTATAGGAAGTTTTGGCGCCCATTTTCGTTGCAAGTGTACTTTTCACGTGGCACCAGTAAAATGGATACTTGGATGTGATTTTCCCTACGGAGTTCCGCAACTACGAAGTATAGCAAAGCCTGTATGAAGAATATTGACAAAATTTGTAATTTTTTGCATCAGAATCAGACAATTCTAAGATTTTTTTTATAGATGTTTGTTCGTTCACTGTTAATTTTTTTGAAATGTCATATTCTTTTAGCAACTTAAGCAATATGGCTGTATAATTTCCAATAGACTCAAAACAAATTTATGATATTGAATTGAAACATTTCATTATCGAATCATTTTTTATGAGTTTTGGTAACACCAATAGAAAGTCATACAACTGGTAAAAGATCACCTTAATTTATTTTTTGTTGATTTTATCCAGTTAGTTTGAGAATTAAAGGTTATTAATTTTGTGATTCCAATTAAATTGAATCATTATCATAAAAACGGATTGGAGGATCAGGAAACATTGGAAAATCCACACTACCTTTCATGCTCAGCGGTTAATCGGAACTTTTGAAAATTTTAGCTATATAGGACTTTATCTTGATATTAGATCCAACTCTCAGTTTCAAAAGTCAGAAAAAAGGATCATAATCAATAATATCATCAAGTACTGAAAACTAAAGAATATAAAAATTAAATTTTAAGTAAAAAGCATGCAACCTAAAATTTCGAACATTAAAGTATAGAGAAAATTTGAACCAATACACAAAAATACAAAAAAAGTTTCGTACCAGATATAAGATCTAAAAAACAATCTGTCAACCATAAGTAAATTGAAGAATATAAACACTTAAATGTGCCGGTTGAGAATCAAGGGCCGGTTCTTCAACATCAGCATCATCAACGTGCACAGCCCTCACCTCGGAAGTACCGGTGACGACAAAGACGAATTCTACGCGCAGCTGGAGCGTGAATACGACCGTTGCCCAAAACATGATATCAAGATCGTCATCGGGGATTTCAATGCTCAGGTCGGCCAGGAGGAGGAATTCAAACCGACAATTGGAAGGTTCAGTGCACACCAGCTGACCAACGAAAACGGCCTCAGACTTATTGAGTTCGCCGCCTCCAAACGAATGGCCGTACGTAGTACCTTTTTCCAGCACCGCCTCCCACACAAGTACACCTGGAGATCACCGTACCAAACTCAATCACAGATCGACCACGTTTTGATCGACAGCCGGCACTTCTCGGACATCATCGACGTCAGATCCTGTCGGGGCGCCAACATCGAGTCGGACCATTATCTGGTGATGGTGAAGATGCGCCCAAAACTCTCCGTAGTGAACAACACGCGAAACCGGCGCCCGCCTCGGTTAAATATCGCGCGACTGAAGCAACCTGAGGTCGCGGCAGACTATGCGCAATCGGTCGAAGCAGCGCTGCCGGCAGAGGGCGAGCTTGACGAAGCCCCTCTCGAGGACTGTTGGGATACCATCAAAACAGCCATAAACAGTGCTGCGGAGAACGTCATCGGTTATGTGGAGCGATCTCGACGGAACGACTGGTTCGACGAGGAGTGTAGGAGGGTGATGGACGAAGAGAATGCCGCGCGGGCGGCAGTAGTGCAGAGAGGCACCCGTCGAAATGTGGAAAATCACCGACAGCGGAAGAGGCAGCGAGTCCGACTTTTCCAGGAGAAAAAGCGCCGCCTGGAGGAGGAGGAGCTCGAGGAGCTGGAGCAGCTGCATCGTTCCCAAGAAACACGAAAGTTCTATCAGAAACTCAACGCATCCCGCAAAGGCTTCGTGCCGCAAGCCGAAATGTGCCGGGATAAGGACGGAGGCATCCTGACGGACAATCGTGAGGTGATCAAAAGGTGGAAGCAGCACTTCGATGAACACCTGAACGGCGCACATGCAGGAGATCAAGACGGTGGGGGAACGTACATCGCCGGCGTAGCCAACGACGAAGAGGAGCCACTCCCAACGATGAGTGAAGTTAAGGAAGCCATTCGCCAGCTGAATAGAAACAAGTCGGCTGGGAAGGATGGCATCGCAGCTGAACTCATCAAAATGGGCCCGGACAAGTTGGCCGATTGCCTACACCGGTTGATAGTCCGGATCTGGGACATAGAACAGCTACCGGAGGAGTGGAAGGAAGGGGTAATATGCCCCATCTACAAGAAGGGCGACAAATTGGACTGTGAGAACTACCGAGCGATCACTGTCCTCAATGCCGCCTACAAAGTGTTGTCCCGAATCCTACTCCGCCGCCTAACGCCACAAGCAAACAGATTCGTGGGAAGTCACCAGGCCGGCTTCATGGAGGGACGGTCTACGACGGACCAGATATTCACATTACGGCAAATCCTCCAAAAATGCCGGGAACACCAAGTCCCTACGCACCATCTATTCATCGACTTCAAAGCCGCATACGACACGATCGACCGTAACGAGCTATGGAAAATCATGGACGAGAACGGCTTTTCCGGGAAGCTGATCAGACTGATCAAGGCGACGATGGATGGAACGCAGTGCTGTGTGCGGATTTCGGGTGAATTGTCGAGTTCATTCGAATCGCGCAGGGGGCTTCGACAAGGTGATGGTCTATCCTGCATGATGTTCAACGTGGCGCTAGAAGGTGTTATTCGACGAGCGGTGGGCGAAATGCGGGGCACGATTTTCAACAGATCCAGTCAACTTATCTGCTTTGCCGATGACATTGATATAGTCGGCAGATCATCTGCGGCGGTGGAGGAGATCTACCGCAAACTGAAACGCGAAGCAGGAAGGATTGGGTTGATGATTAATACGTCCAAGACAAAGTACATGCTGGCCTGCGGATCCGAGACCGACCGAACCCGCTTGTCCAGTAATAACAAGGTCACGATCGACGGCGACGAGCTGGAGATAGTCGAAGACTTTGTCTATCTCGGCTCACTGGTGACCGCAGACAATGACACCAGCCGTGAGATCCGGAGGCGAATTATCAGCGGAAGTCGTGCCTACTATGGACTCCACAAGCAACTGCGGTCGAGACGACTTAGCCCTCGCACGAAGTGTAACCTGTATACGACGCTTATTAGACCGGTTGTTCTCTACGGGCACGAGACATGGATATTGCTCGAGGAGGACCTGCGTACACTCGGAGTATTCGAGCGACGAGTGTTAAGAACCATCTTTGGCGGCGTACAGGAGAACGGAATGTGGAGGCGAAGGATGAACCACGAGCTCGCGCGACTCTACGGCGAACCCAGTATCCAGAAGGTGGTGAAGGCTGGCCGGATACGCTGGGCGGGACATGTTGCGAGAATGCCGGATGACTGTCCTGCAAAACAGGTGTTCGCCACGAATCCGGTAGGAACAAGACGAGCAGGGGCGCAACGAGCGAGGTGGTTAGACCAAGTGGAGCGTGATCTGGCGAACGTGGGGTGCCCGAGAAATTGGAGAACGGTTGCCATGGACCGAGTGAATTTTAGGAATTATGTTCGTCAAGTTATGTCGTAAGACGGAATACTATGTAAATAAAATAAAAAATAAATAAATAATAAACACTTAAATTCGACCAAAAGAATTAAAATCCAGATCAACGAAAATCCAGCTTTTAAATTAACGTTTTAATATAACTGAAAATCCAGATTCATAAAGCCAAATTTAGAATATTGATTCAAATTAACAATAAAATTCAGAATTAAATTTAACTGTCTGGATAACAGTTTCTTATCTTACGATCATAAACTATAAATTTAAGTAATTTGTGAATATTTTGTATTTATTCCAAATACTCAAAATAGATTTGCTTTCATTCAGGGTTTGCCTGTTAAGAGAAAAATAATCAAAATACAAGAAAGTTTAAATTCTTTTTTTTTCTAAATTCTTTAATTCTTAGTGCAATTTGCCTATCCTTAACTGAAAATTGAAAAAAGATAATAATGACACACATTTCGAAGACATTTTCAAACAAAAGACATTTTCAAAGAAAAGTGTTGCTGTAAAATGAAATGAATAGTAACTTTTTCTGAATTGTTAAATATTTGTCAAACTCAGCTCTGTTAATTCTCAATAACATTCAATTAGTGTATTTAGTGCAAAGTCCGAAAAAAAGACATTTGTAATAATTAAATAAATTAAAAATTAATTTTATATTCATTATTCTTTAAATGATCCGGGTCCATTTTTTAATTTTTCTATTTTGACGACCATGTTTAAAGAAAACTGTAATGTATTTAAATACAGAGGTTAATACAAATCGAAAATACAACTCTATTTATGACGACTCCAGCAAAAAAGATCCATTTTCTGTTGAAATCAATCTTCAACAGTTTTAAAATACTTTATCAGATTGGAGTTTTTTAATAGTAATGATGACTAAACTAAATTGAAACTTGATAGATTAAGCGTTCTTAAGTTACCGGAACTGATCATTAGCAGAACTTTATTATACGCTATCTCAACAAGAAAATAAGTTCGCTAAGCAAAAGTTAGCGAACTTATTAGAGCAAATCGTATGAGCGTTTTTGTGTCACGAACTGCCGGTTTTGAATATACATAAATTTATGTATGATATTTTCCATTCCATTAGCGGTTTTTTGAATGAACTTAAAATAATGAAATTCGAACAACGAACCATAATTCTGGATTTTTTTTTCTGATACAAAGGTATCCACTAGCTTTTATACACTTAAAAGGAAGGCTGACTAAGGAATAGTGCTAAAATATAAAAAAAATACTCAAAAAATACAGGCTTAACAAAGTTTGCCGGGTCAGCTAGTTTATCATATTTACAGTTGAATGTAATTGAATATATCGGATTTATAGTTAAATCCCAGACAACCAGAAGTCGTATATTATTTTACAGATTATATCGTATGAATGTTATTTAAAGTAATTTCCTATATCTGCACCTACAATGTGCGGCCCATGCATATCCATTATCGTATTTAAATGCATCGGATGTTTTTATTACGACAATTCGTATATATGCACTTACAATGTGCGTCCCATGCATATTCTTTGTCGTAAATATTTAGATACATTGCATGATTTTATTACGACAAAACAATCCAAATCAAGATTATGTGTGCTAATGTACCTATATGGCCTCCAAAATGATACGTATATACTGGTTTTGCTGCATTATATACGATATGATTACACGTATATTTGCACGTACATTTGTGTTGCAAATTTGATATACCCACCAAATGGTTGTCTGGGATGTGAGAGGTCAACCTGGAATACATAGTTGAATTTATTATATTTATAGTTGAATGCTTTTAATCATTCATACAAATGTAGTTGAATCTATCATATTAACAATTGAATCATTATACAATTACAGTTGATTCTTTTATTTTCATAGTTGATTTTGTAATATCAATCAGCAGTTTGTAGTTGAATCAAACATATTTATAGCTGAATGTCTAAAATCAATTACACAATTGTTGTTGAACGAGAGAATTCCCGACTTTTTCCCGCATTTTCCCGGTGGATTTCAAATCCCGTCTTTTTCCCGCATTTCCCGCATTTCCCGCATTTCCCGAATGAGTGGTCACCCTGCAATTAAATTTCTGCATCTCCTGCAACGCAGTTTGGTTTTAGAACCCTGCAAAAATTTAAAAGTATGCTTTAATGGAACATTAATAATTCAAAAGAAAAATAATTCACCTTTGTTGCGTTCATGATGCTCTGTAAAACATCTTTTCCGGACAGTCCAACCAAAAACGAACAATTGTCACAACGAAAGGAAACTTGCACCCAGAGTCCCAAAATATACACACGCAGAAATAGCAAAATCGTTGAATGAGGCGAAATCGACCGTCACCAAAGTAATAAAAGTGTTCGGGGAACGTATTTCGACGACAAGGAAGCCGGGATCTGAAGGAAATCGAAATCCGGGAGCCGCAGTGACGAATAGAAGAGTGGCTAGCACTTTCAAGCGAAACTCCAGTCTCTCCGTTCAAGATGTCGCCAATAAGTTGGGAATATCGTCTATAACCGTGCATGCAGCTTTAAAATGATCCAAAATATCCGTGACAAGAGTTTTATACAGCAACCGGATGGGGAAAGGTGGCAGACATTTTCAAGCATATTGAACTAACGAAGTTTGCTAAGAAATATCTCGTTTGGGAAGCTATGTGTACCTGATGCTTGTTAAGCGACAATTTCGTTGCAACCGGGATCGTCAACCAGGAAATTTACGTGAAAGATTGTCTTCAAAAGCGTTTGCTGCATTTCCCGAAGAAACATGACTTGTCTGTGCTGTTTTGGCGGGATTTGGAATCCTGCCATTATGAAAAAAAGCCATGGAGTGGTATGCCGCTAACAACATTCAGGTTGTGTCCAAGGATAAACCAGAACTTCTCCCAATCGAAAAATATTGGACGATAGTTAAGCAAAACCGTAAGAAGAACCAAAAAACTGTAAGCAGCGAGAAGCAGTTCAAAGCAAACTGGCGTTCTGTGCCGAAGAAAGTGGATAAGGTGACTGTACAAAATCTGATGGCAGGCGTCAAACGAAAGTCTCGCCAGTTTGGACTAGGTTGACCGGAATCTTAACTGAGTATTTTTTTTCCATCTTTTATATAGATTGAACTTCAAAAAAGGTACTTTGTTTTTTTTTTAACAAACAAACAATTGATTTACACGCAATTTATGGCGTATTTTTTTTTTTTGATTCCGGAATTGGCTCTGGAACCGTCAGAATAAAAAAACGAGTTTCGGGTTTCGAGTTATTCCATACGTAGGTGTGCGTGAGAACGAGCGCAATGTTTACATGCAGCTGTCATTTTGTTCTCCCTTCTGGATTTCTTCATTCGGTTCTTCACATCCGGATTGCCTTTTTTCGTGTCCGGATTGCACTGGACAGCAGATAGTACGATTTTGCTTGGCTGAGAGGTTCAAAATCGCGGCAATAATCATTTTCCCGTTCATTATTTCAACTGTTTTGCTTTCAGCCAAAAACAGCTGTTTAATGTTTTGACAACAACGTTGAGAGTATTGGTGAACTTCTCGCAAAACTGACTTTCTTCTCAGGGCGACTCCGTCCGTTTTTCGAGCGAACCTAGGTTGCCTCTCGAGCAATAAATGAGCACGATGACAGCAGTTAGAGCGAACCTAGGTTGCCTCTAGTTTGCCTCCAGGTGAAAAAAAATACGGTATTAGTTTGACCACCTTTCTATCCGAACACTCTTTATCGTGATCCGTATCCGATGGTGGCTGGTTGGAAAATGAGGTCAAGCCTAAAGTTGACTTGTTGCTACTGGACCTTTTTTTGCATTTTAGGGTGGTTCAACGGGTCTCTTTCGTTCCAGAACAACCGGTTTTCAAGAAAATTTTACCTATGCCAAATTTTAAAGGAATTAGGGGAGTTAAGGGCATAACGATTACCCGGGGCAGCACTCCTCTTTTCTACAAAAGTACGTATTTTCTTAAATAAATTTTCATGAGGATTTGTTTTGTATTTCCTATAGTTTTAATTTTACACAAAAAAAAGGAATCTCCTTATCATTTTTACAGATATATTTAAACAAAATCAGCTAGGTTTTCAAGTGACGAAAACATTATAATTTTTGAGCACCACGAAATAAGCTCTTATGATCTTTAAAACATCTTGATCAATAATGTACGCACTGCAACATGGTGTACACATTGTTTCTAAATTTTCACCATCATAAAATTTTTGATTTTTGACTTTAAACAATTTTAAAATATGTTTCTACTTTAATTTATTAGCTCGGGGCGAACAGAGCACTTTTAATCGGGGCACGATGAGCGTTTTTTGTCGTATATTCTAGAAGTAAATTCAACTCAATGTAGTCAACTGAATTATAGAGCTACAGCTTGATTAGTTTACATTTGACGATGTGGCCTATTGGTAAGGTGTCGGAGAGGTAATCAAAGAGTTCGATTTCTATTCAAGGTGATTTTTTTTTCATTTACCATTCATGATCGTTTTTTATTGTTATCGGTTAGGAGCATCGTCCGCCAAACAAAACACCAGAAACTTAATGTATGAGCGTGAGTGAATTGTTTGTATTCTACAAACAGACCTAGATTTTTTTTATTGCTTCGTTTGATGAATCTACGGCTCACCTGAGTTCATCGAGCTAGATTTCCCGGCAGAAAACGCTCATCGTGCCCCGATTAATGATGCTTTTACTGCCCCAGAGAGGGGGTTCTCTTTATGTCCCTACAGTGAATGGTTTTCAACTCTTGGAAAAAAAAATTAAAATGCATTTTTGAACGTTTTATCTAGTTTTTCAAGTTTCAGCCAACTAGGAAATAGACTATTTTAGTGTTCGAACACGAAACAATTATGTAATTCACATATTAAAGCGGTTTTCTAAGGTTAAATAAGCGTTTTCCTTAAGGTGGCCGGCCATTATGCCCTTATCTCTCCCATTATAGAAAATAAGGAAAGCTTTGCACATGTTGTAAGCCCATTTATTTAGGTATCTTCATTAGACAAAAATCTACAATACATCATATTCCACATGTGATACTCGAAACAAACATTATCTTTTGACGAATGGCGGCTACTGCTGAATGTTCTATGACTATAAATGGTGGCAAAATGCCGCCAAGTGTTGCCTGCTGCCTCGGCTTAGTGTCATTGTCAGCTGGTAAACAAGTGAACAATTAGTACGTCCTAATTGGGACCAACCAAATACAATACAACGTGTGTTGTTCTCGTTCGCGTTTCGCTTGTCGCGACTGTATTACTAATGCCAGAATAGTTACTATCTAACATTTGTTGTTGTTCGCGTCCGGATTATAAAGCTAAACAGAAACTTCTGCTCTCTGATGAGGATAAACAAATTTAGCATACGGTACCTTCCTACTGCAAAGCTAATCAGCAGGATAGTTGAATTGCAATGTTAAATGAGCTGAGCAAAAACACTTTGGCGAACTAATTTCACTAGGTACCTACCTTCCATTAGCCAAATATTAAACGGCTGCATCACAACCCGGATGCATGACAGAAATTGTCATAGACGCATCCTGTTGATGCTAACTTTACCTGTCTGACAGCTATATTAACAGGCAGTAATAGGATTTTGCAAATTTTCCAGCTGAGTAACACACAGAGGTAAAATTCAGATTTCTGGCCATTAGACAGATACATAAACATTAGGCTCAGGAGGGATGTGATTCTTACTAAAAAATAGCTCAAATATGAGTCCATATTATCCTTACACCCACAAATCAGACTCTACTCCAATAATGAACTTCCTTGGAGGTGAAATTATCGGTATAAGATTTTATGTCGGACCTGCATAAACAAGCTTTCTGATAACTGACATTGTCCTCCCAGTGCAACCGCATTGCAAATATCTGAGAGAAACCATATACTAAAGACTAAATAGGCATGACAATAAGTTTTCGTTTACTAACCGACTCAGATGGTGCACTGGGTAAGATATCGGACTGGCAAGACGAGATGAGATGTTGCAATGAGTTCGATTCTTACTATATTTATTTATTTATTATTTTTTTTGTGAATTATCCAATAGGATGAAAATCCCATAAATTGTTTTTCTTGTTTCGCTTGAATTTAGTGGCCATGCAGCATTTTGCTTGGAAGCTCGAGTCTTTATGCCAGTCAGTAGTACTTTTTCAATCATATCTTCTTTGGCACAGTACACTTTTCAGTGCATTTTCGCCACAGAGATTAGCTAAATAGGCATTGGATTTTTGCAACCTCTTTCTATGGTTGTAGTAATACCAAGTGATAACTCTCTCTCATCTTATTTTCAGGTGTTCATCTTATGTCGTACCCCTCGTCGCCTGGTAGCGATTCTTTGGGTGTACTTTGGATTCGGGGTCGTCTGGTTGGCCTGCTCGATCTCTTACATCGCGGTGATAGCTTTCGGAAGTCACGAACTTCCCCCACATGACAACGACGGTGGCATCTTCCAGTGGTCCTGGGAACTGAACCCTACGGTGCAAAATTGCTTGCGAATTTTGCTCTGCGTGGCCCTGTCTTTCCACGATCTGGTCCAGATGGTCGTCATCATCAGCTACAGTTTGATGTGCTATCTGCTGCGATGCTATCTGCGAGCTTTGAAAGAAAAGCTCATTCTGCATACGATCGAACCGCTGAATTGGATGAGGGTGAGTTAATATTTTTTTTTATTTTATAGTAGAACCCCGCTTATCGAAGCTAGTCAGGGAAAGAAACAGCTCAGATAAGTGAAAACTCTGATTACACGATAAACATTGACAAACCTTAATCTTTTCCTACGGTATTGCATATCATCCAGGTGCATGGATCGGTGAATGTAAGGATTTTATTGTGCTATATAATCGATGTATTTCTGCAGGTTAAGACTTTAAACTCGCAGAAACGTCAATCAAATAGCATAACAATATATCCTGGAAAATGATCACAACTTAACATCGATTTTGTACAACTTACAACTTCAGATTTCTCCATGAGAAAATATGTACAAAATTGGTAGAAATATGATTTTTTATGGTTATTATAAAACTTTATGGGAAAAATAAAAAAAAAAAGTTGACTTTATACATATTTGAATTTTTCGTCGAATAGCTCCCAACTATTTCTTAACAATTTGATTGATTTTCCATTCTTTTCAAATTTGAGCTTGATTTTCGGCCAATCTCTTCGATGGGACGTGGGCAGTTTGCTGCCGTTCCAAGCAAGATTGTCCCATGTGAATAAACGCGCAAACGAGAAAAACGCGATTGAAATTTCAGCTATATTTCCAATTTTTTTTTTCAAACTAAAATTTGAACAGTTCAAGTTAATCATTAAACAATGTTTTCTTCCAAAAAAAATTACTTTTACCACAAAAAAAAAAGCCAATTAGAGCCAAAAATGCCCGGGTGACACTTTTGCGTAGAATCAGAACACATACCGATGCTAGTTCTACAAAAAACTGTCACATGGCTACAATTTTTCTAGCATTTTTAAAGCTCGTAAAGTTTCTATTTTTTCCCAAAAACTCAAGTTAAACCGTAATTTGAGATATACGTTCCTCTTTGTGTATAACTATGTATAGTTGAGTAAGGATCCTTTAAGTAGTGCCTACCGAAAAGTGTTTTATGAAAATTTCTCTGAATACAACATTCAAGGCTTCTCGCTCCTCCTGTGCCCTCTATTTTAGTGTTATTTTAGGTGAATAACATTACATTCAACAGTTTAAAGTCATCGTAAGAGATTTTTTTGATAAAAATTGAATTTTTCATAGAATTTTCTCTAGGGTGACATTCTTGCGTAGAAACATCAACATAGAGACAACCACCTTGATGAAAATTTAGTAACAAAGTAGGTATACTTGTTTGTGTTTTTATTCGAAAGTTAACACTAAAAGAGAGTGTTTCCAGCAAAAAAAAATAAAAATTACCCAAAAGTCACATGGGACAGTCTAGCTTGGAACGGCAGTTTGGTGGTTGAAAAATGTATTCAAAAACATCAAAATTATTCTTCTGATACCATACCATTAAAATATATCCTAGGCTAGAACCTCACGGAGCGTTCGTTTGACCGGAAAGCTATCTCCTGAAGACATTTCTACTTGTAAAATTGTCCATACATGGTTGCTCCAGTGATGAAAACTTTTGTTTTCTTTCAACAGCCAAAGTTGTCAAATATACAATCTGGTTTGCCAAATCATCAACTTGCGGGCAAATTTATCCCGAAAACAAATTGGAAACTATCTGGAGCATTCCCCTCAAAATTAGCAAGGTAACTGCCCCAGGGTTTGTCGATCTCGACGATGCTCGTTTGAAGTGTGTGTAAAAGAACGCTCTCAAACAACTGGGCTCGATATATATGGGAATTCTGTTTCTCCGTTTCTCAGGCATAGTTAGCTAGTGTAGAGCAAAGGCGTTACAATTCATTGGAGCTCATCAACATGCCCTCTAGCATAGAATTTCAACACCTATCAAGCTTTCTTCTATTGGCTTACTAATGTCTGTCTATCCAGCTTTTTCATATTCTATAAAAATAAAATTTTTCATCTCGCCGAAAATGCCATCTAAAATTTCGAATTATAAATATGCGGCGATTAAAATCTTATAGCAAAGAAAACCTCAAGCCTAAGCTATAGCTTAGCTTAGCTTAGCTTGTTTGACTACTCATATCCACCTTAAATCATTGAACTCGAAATGCTATTTAGTTGTTTCAGGGGATGGTATTGCTGTTTAATTACGTACTTCAAAAGAAAAGATGATTTTTTTTTGTTATTTTTTATCAATTCATGCGCATTTCGAATTCCATGATCGCTGGCGTGGCTTAGCAGAACAAGTTCCACGTCGCCAATGGTTGCTACTCCGTGATTAATCGAGGCCATCAATTTTGCACAAAGTCCAAAAGAATGGTGCTTGGGATTAGCAGTTCATTCTCAATGTACAAAACTCATGCTCTCCGTTTTTGAAATGATTAATAACGGCGCCGGCCACGTCCTAGTAGTCAATGGGGAAAAAGGAAGGAATGTTAGTTTGATACTCTTTAGGTTCAACTAGCAACTTCATGCTCCTGCATACTCCAAAAATAATTTTGAAATAGTCAGAACCAGAAATAAGTAAGTATCACCAACTATGGAAACCGTCTGTACGTCTGCGAATCTATATTCAAGTATCAGAGGAAGGGGTTGTGTTAGTTAGAAAAAGGTAAAGATCAGGATCCATTTTGGTCAATGGTGCGATCGTATTTTCCTACACCTTCTATGCTCCTAGACATTTCATAAGGAAACTCCTACTTCTACGAGGCATTCGATAAACGTTAAATAAATATATATTGAGTTAAGTATTGAAAGAACATTATTACCATCCACATTTCATCCCTATCAAACTAGCTTCTTTCCCTAACAGTGATCCCTGTTTAATCAAAGAATTATCAAAAGGCTTTTATGGTAGAAAAAAAAAACAATATTTTGAATTGAATGTATTTTTCATAATATGCCGACAAAAACTTCTCAACTATTTTTCGTGATTGATACCATTTTGAAAATTCTTCAATTCTTTCTTCTCCTTGCCTCTTTTTGAGCTTCATTGCATGTACAAAGTAATGTTCCAATTTTTGCTACTTTTGAAAGGATCTGATATTTTTTTTGATTTACCAATTCGAGTAACTACTAATTAACGCATTAAAAACAAGGTTATGATTATTTTGTAGAAAGAAGAAAGGAATTGAATTATCTTACCATTTCGTTTTCTTATTTCATTTACTATTCTTTGTACTCCATTTACCTTTTTGTTCCATTTTACCTTTCTTTGTTGCTCTTTATGAATTGGTTAACCGTTCTCGGTTATTTAATTTATATCTCGACTCGTATAGTGTATAAGTGATTGAATTCATTGATATTTAATCATCCTGACATTTACTGTTATTATCCTCGTATATAACGCGATACTTTTTAAATATGTGTACCTACTTGTTCATTTCTTGGTATGTCCAGTTAGATGTCCTAAGATTTATTCCTATCCCCACATATTTCGATGAGGTCAAACACTCAGCCTACTGAGAATTCCGTTGTAATGCTTCCAACCCATTCATACTTTTCTAAAGAGCCCCTCTATAAGAAATCTCATAAAGCCTTGCATTCATCAAACCAGAAAACCTCAAGCCTAAGCTATATCCTAAAAACTAACTGAATTGTAAAGAGGACGGTAACCTGTGTTAAATGTTTGCTCTTGGGCTCGAACTCGCAGACATCGGTTCAGGAGGCTACTGACTTGCCAACTGAGCTATATCACAAGCCTTTTGTATCTATACGTCCTTAATATTGTACAAGCTTTCAAACTCTAAAATTTCAACATCCCCATGAAGCTTAGCTACAAATCTGGCTCATAAAAGTTCAGTTTAAGTAAGGTTGCTATTCGTCCCACAAAAGCCCTAAACTTTTTTAAATTATCCTTTAGGCAGGGACCGAAAATAGCACGAACACAGTAAGTGCAACACAATTTGATGACACGGCACATCCGATACGAAACTGTGCTGTGTCTGTGTTGATCTTCTTTTGTTGCGTGTCGGCCGCAACACAGCACAGTACTGCATGCGACACAAAATCCGACACAGTTGACGACACAGTGTGTTCGTGTGCCGGTCCCGAAACGATGAGATTTTAATTGTTGCAAATCTGCCAGCAGGCGAACTGGATAGATTTTTTTCGTTTGCTTTCAAGCTTCTTTCTCGACACAATGTGAGTGAAGAACTTCGCCATGTAAAATACGGAGAAATGCTGTCCAATCAAGCGCGACGGGTTAAAATAGCCTTGCTCGTAAAACACACTGTGTTGCGTGCTAAGCACAACTGTGTTCTTCTCGACACGACACAACTGGGAACTGTGTCGTGTTGATTTGATGCAGCACAACACAATTGAAGTGCTGTGCCAAACCGAAGTGTCGCACACGAAAATTTATGTGTCAGCACTCCAGGATTTGTGTTGCATGATATGTACTGTGCTGTGTTTGTGTTTTTTGTCGGTCCCTGCCTTTAGGTACGCTGAGGCATACTTACTTGAAAGTTTAAATCGCAATCCTCGAAAATTAAAAACGCAACCTTCAAATGTGAATTTTGAATGCTACTGTCTAATTCTTTATGTGCCTTTTGTTTTTCCGGCTGTCACTCCAATATAGAATTTCGATATTTACCCTTGTTATTATATTCTTCTTTATTTAATGGAGGGATTGGGGTAAAATTTCGGGTCAATATCTTGAATTTGGGAAAAAATGATTCATGCTTTAAAATGTGAATTCTTTAAAAGGAAAATATTTATAATATTTAGCATTATCATTATCTACTCAAGAGAATTTAATCGAAATACATAGCTGATAATCGATTTTAACTTGAAACTTCCAAGAAAGCGGATTGTTCTATTACAAGAGTGTTCAGTGATCAAAATTAGAGGTGAAATCCCCAAGTTCGGAGATTTTTTAAAAAATTTCTAAGTAAATGAAACTTAAATATATCATTTTACAGGGAGATCATCCATATTGAAAAGTGGGATAATCTTCAACAGATATTTTCATTAGATAGGGGATGGATAAGATAAAAAAGCAGTTTAATCTTTTGAAGATAAAACTATGAGGCCTAATCTATTCAAGCTTCCTAAGAAATGATGGTTGTAAAAAATGTTTTAAATGAAAGGATGTATTAGCATAGCAGGATTTTTTTGAATTTCCATTAATTAAAATCTTATAACCATAATTTTTTCGATAATACGAAAATGATGAACAGTGAATATTCTCAATAAAAAACTTTAAATAGACTAACAAAACTAACATGGCCAAACTTGGGCCAAATTTCTTATAATGATGAATATAAAACTTTCAAAATTTCGAAAAGTCAAACGATTTATAAAATCAGCTAGTTTTGTATAAAAAGTCCCAACACACAGTATCAAAGTATCTGGCATGACCCTCTCAGAATTAAGTAAAACTTTGTGTGTATACATGTGTATATATAGTCTTAGCATTTGAAAAGGGCCAAATTTTCAGACCAATTTATTATGAAAATTTTTAGCACGAAAAAAACAATTCCAACACAAATGTGGTCTATAGGAGAGTTTTAGAAAAAATGATTGAATTTTTAGAAAAAAAATAAAGACAAAAAATATTTTAAAATTCTACACTGAGAAAAATACTTTTTAAAAACTGAAACTCGATTTGCGGAAAAAACGCCATCTCAGAATTTGATGATTTTTTACCTAAGACGGATAGTAATAAAGGGTGATACGGTCAAAATTTGGTCAACTGAAAACGCGTGTAAATCGGTGAAATCGTTTATTTAAAAAGTCAAATTAAATTTCTTTTTCAAGTTTAATTAGTATAAAATTCAGGAAAAATATTCAGTTAGGCTTCCACTTTTCCAAATCCGAATTGCCGGGCCTTACGCTTAACCCCTGCTATCAGATTTTGTACAGCCACCTTGTCTACCTTCCTCGCCGCAGAAAGCCAGTTTGCCTTGAACTGCTGCTCGTCCTTAACAGTTTTGTTGGTCTTCTTTAGGTTCCGCTTGACAATAGCCAAGTGTTTCTCAATTGGGCGAAGCTCTGGCGTGTTGGGAGGGTTCTTGTCCTTTTTTTTCCTGTAGGGGAGAGCCCACTGCGACCAGTAGTTGATCTATTGTGGTGTTTACCCCGCGTTACTATATGCTGTCAGGTTCACCTGCACTATTGATTGGAGTGACAGTTGATTGCTGACTAAGCATTTGTCCTTGGGAACCACCTGCACGTTGTTGGCGGCGTACCACTCCATGGCCTTTTAACCGTAATGGCATGATGCCAAATCCGGCCAAAACAGTACGGAACAATCGTGTTTCTTCAGGAAAGGCAGCAGACGTTTATTTAAACACTCTTTCACGTAAATTTCTTGGTTGATAGTTTCGGAAGCTATGAAAATGCTGCTTTTCAAGCCACAGGTACAGATGGCTTGCCAAACCAGATATTTCTTCGCGAACTTTGACAGTTTCATGTGCTTGAAAATATCTGCTACCTTCCCCATTCCTTTTGCCGTATAAAACTCCTGTCCCGGAAGCTGCTTGTAGTCGGCTTTGACGTAGGTTTCGTCGTCCATTACCACGCAGTCAAACTTCGTCAGCATCGTCATGTACAGCCTCCGGGATCGCGCTTTGGCCGTCGTATTTTGTTTATCATCGCGATTTGGAGTCACTACCTTCTTGTAAGTCGATAGTCCGGCTCGTTTTTTGGCTCGATGCATGGTTGTAGACGATACATCCAAGCTTATTTGCGGCATCTCGGAGAGAGAGGTTAGGGTTTCGCTTGAAACTACCGGCAACTCTCTTTGTCGTCTCAGTGGCTTCCGGTTTTCGATTTCCTCCCGACCCAGGCTTCCTGGCTGTCGACAAACGTTCCCCAAACACTTTAATTACATTTGTAACGGTTGATTTGGCAACTTTTAGCGATTTTGCCAGCTATGCGTGCGAGTAGCTCGGATTTTCACGATGCGCGAGCAAAATTTTGATACGCTGCTGTTCTTCCTTGAACGGCATTTTGACAACTGAAGAGTGAATTCCAAAATCAAAATAGGAGCAACATTCTACACACACACACCTTCAAAATGAAGGGTGTTCAGGTTTTTTAAAAGTCAAATAGAAAGAAATACATACGTCAAGTTGATATTGTAAAAATTTTGACCGTATCACCCTTTACAACTCTATAAAATTGCTGCTAAAAGGTATTCTTATTCTAAAGATGACCCTTAAAGTTTTAATTCATTTGATAAGGCATAAGTTAATGTATGCTTAGATTTTTAATATTATTATTATTGTTATTATTGGAAATAAAATGTTTATGTGAACTAAAAGCATCTGGTCATTTGAGACTTAATCAAACGCTCCATAAAGCTCGATCAAACGAAGACCCCCCTCGCATTTACAGTCATTGCGATAATATATTTTATGATTGTTCTTGTTTTTTACAATGCCCAGAGTCAAAGGTTTACTACAATGATCTGCTTCTAATTAAGTTTTATCATTATGCACCCAAAGCATTTGTTTTTCGTTTTTCATAAAAAAAAACACAGAAAAAGTTTTTTAGAGAACACTTTGCGATGTTCAGAAGAGTTGTAAATCAAACTATTTTCCACCACCAAATAAAATTAATCGAATTCTGAGATGGCCATTTTTTTTTAAATCGAATTAAAGTTTTTAGTTTACATTTTTTTCAGTTTAGGATTTCCACTTACCATTATCATCAATGATTATAATCGAAGCTCATAATTTCTCAAAATCAATACAATCGACTCAACGAAGCAGTCTACACTGGACAAATAAATTACACGATTTAAAAAAAATATATCATGAAAAAGTTTTTATTAGAAAAAAGTTTTTATTGGAAAAACTTCATTCCCTTAAATATGGACAAGTTGCAATGTATGAACGACTTGTAGGCCTGATTGTTACCCGGCTCAGAAAAAAAAACAAATTCGGAGATGGTATTTTTTTTGGCAAATTTAGTTTTAGTTTTAGAAATGCATTTTTCTCAGTGTAGAATTTAAACAAAAATAACTTTTTTTTATTTAATCATTTTTCCAAAACTCTCTCATGAACCACATTTGTGAAGAAATTGTAATTTTCAAGCTAAAAATATTTATTAAATTTTTGCCTGAAAAGTTGGACCCGTTTCAAATGTTATTCTAGATAATTTTGGAAAAAACTAAGTATGTCATGTTGCTTTACTAGGTAAGATCTTTGCGCCCACAAAGGTTCATTGAATTCTGAGAGGGTCACGCCAACTTCCATTCGATTTGGCATGAAATCCATCAGTTTTTAGACACGAATGCCACACGGATGATATAGTGCCGTGAAAAAAAACATTGAAAGCTTGTATTGACAAATTTTAATTTCAAATTTGAATGAGGCACTAGAAACTGATTGAGCATTCAAAGCAAATTAAAATCAAAGATTCATAAGCTTCGAAGAAGACTGTGGTGTTCTCAGAATATGAAAATTTGGTTATGAATAGCATAATAAAGTTTAAAAAACTTATTTTTCAACACTGAATATGTAGATCAAAAAGATTAGTTTTGAAACATTTTCAAGGGTGATACGGTCAAAATTTGGTCAATATCAACTTGACGTACTTCTTTCAATTTTGCATTTAAAAAATCTGAACATCCCTCGTTTTGAAGGTTTGTGTGCAGAATGTTGCTCCTATTTTGATTTTGGAATTCACTCTTCAGTTGTCAAAATGCCGTCCAAAGATAAGAGCAGTGTATCAAAATTATGCTCGCGCATCGCGAAAATCCGAGCTACTCGCACTTAAAGCTGGCAAAATCGCTAAAAGTTGCCAAATCAACCGTTACAAATGATATTGAAGTGTTTGGGGAACGTTTGTCGACAGCCAGGAAGTTTGGATCGGGGGGAAATCGAAAACCGGAAGTCACTGAGACGACAAAGAGAGTTGCCGGTAGTTTCAAGCGAAACCCTAACCTCTCTACGAGATGCCGCAAATAAGCTGGGTGTATCGTCTACAACCGTGCATCGAGCCAAAAAAAAAGAGCCGGACTATCGAATCACAAGAAGGTAGTGACTCCAAATCGTGATGATAAACAAAATACGACGGCCAAAGCGCGATCCCGGAGGCTGTACACGACAATGCTGACGAAGTTTGACTGCGTGGTAATGGACGACGAAACCTACGTCAAAGCCGACTACAAGCAGCTTCCGGGACAGGAGTTTTGTACGGCAAAAGGAAGGAGAAAGGTACCAGATATTTTCAAGCACATGAAACTGTCAAAGTTTGCGAAGAAATATCTGGTTTGGCAAGCCATCTGTACCTGTGGTTTGAAAAACAACATTTTCATAGCTTCCGGGACTGTCAACCAAGAAATTTACGTGAAAGAGTGTTTGAATAAACGTCTGCTGCCTTTCCTGAAGAAACTCGGTTGTTCCGTACTGTTTTGGCCGGATTTGGCATCTTGCCATTACGGTAAAAAGTCGATGGAGTGGTACGCCGCCAACAACGTGCAGGTTCCCAAGGACAAGAACCCTCCCAACACGTCAGAGCCCAATTGAGAAATACTGGGCTATTGTCAAGCGGAACCTAAAGAAGATCAAAAAATCTGCTAAGGACGAGCAGCAGTTCAAGGCAAACTGGCTTTCTGCGGCGAAGAAGGTGGCTGTGCAAAATCTGATGGCTGGGGATAAGCGTAAGGCCCGGCAATTCGGATTTGGAAAAGCGGAAGCCTAACTGAATATTTTTCCTGAATTTTATACTAATTAACGTATCACCAGGAAATTTCATCAATGAAAACAGCATGGCCGATTTTTTAATTATTCCAAGTGATTAACAATGAAATAATTCGTTTTAGGTTTCTGACTTTTTTTGCTATTTCTCTTGACTGTCTTGAAAAGTAAACATTATTCAGGTGGCAAAAACCTTGTCTGGCCGTAAATAAGGATTTTATAAATGACTTTGTGAAGTGAAAACAGTTGGTTTCGAGTTCTAAACTTGTCTAGAAAAACGCAATTATTTTTTCTATATTAAAATCTTAGCAGTTGTTTTCTAATCTTAGATGTCTTTTGAAAATTTATAAATACAGTAGTTTCTCGATTTTATCACTGTTCGATTTTATCAATACTCGCCAAATTCACGCTCGATTTTATCACGGTTATTGTTTCGATTTTATCACGCTTTTTAAGAAATCATTCAGAAACCATTTCAAAGACCTCAAGTTTCTTTCAAAAGCGTAGAGTGTCTTTGTTCATGATATTTGTTATGGTTTATGTTGTGGTAAAAAAATATTAAATAATATGAAAATGCCATTCAACTGCTTATTTTAGCTATATAGTGTTAAAAACGTCATTTGGTTTTTTGTAAAACACTTGTAATAATCGACATGAGTATTTTAACGTCACGCTAATGCTAGTGTTGTTATTTGTGCTTGGTTAGCCGCTCTAAAAAAGTAAAAAATGTTGGCTATGCAAATCATTTAAAGATTTGGGTGAATTTAAGCGTTTTTGGAAAAGATATGTGTCTCTGATTCATTTGTTTAATTTGTTTATTCAAAAGGGTGGCGTGCGCAATCCTGATTGGACAGCCTTTAGTATTGTCTGAATGGATAATTTTGGAAGATCAAATTGAAATTCTGCTTGCTTTGCCTTGAAATGTGTAAAGAGGAATAAGATTTCTGTTTTTCTTCATATAAAATACAAAGCATTATCTGCGATAAAACAGTTTCGAGAAACACACTCTTAAAGTCAAAGTTTAGCAAATTTCAAAATATTTTTCGAAAAGGTAAACTTTTTTGTTAATCAAAGGTGTGAAGATTAAAATATTGAAATTTGAAATTTGCAGTGGACATTTTTTTATGCACTTTTCTTTGAACTCTTTTTCAAAATCGACTTAAGATATAACGTCTGTTAAATTTCCATAAAAACTCAATTCTTCACTCTAATTAGTTTTATATTCTACATGTTATTTTAGGAAAATATCTAAAAGAGAAGAATAATTTGAACTGAAATCGATCCTTTGTGTTTAGTAATCTTTGATAATAACAACTTATGGTCAAAATTTATTGATACAAAACGTTTCCACCACTGAAAATATTATAAATTTTTGATTAAAGACCATAAAAATACTTTTTTTCACTTTAATTTTTAGTTTCGCCAAATTCACGGTTTCGCCATATTCACGGTAAAAAATTTTTTGACCGTGATTAAATCGAAAAACTACTGTATGTCTAAATTTAGAATTTCAGAACTATTTAATGCTATTCTCCAATTAGTTTTGTTTCAAACTGATCATCTTTATTTCCCTTTCGAAAAGTTATTGTAGCTTGTCATCAACTGGAACAATTCTGAGCCAAACTATTTCCAACAAAGTTAAAATCCAGCCGCCCGGTGCACTTATCATGGGAGAGCCTATAATTTATCCCCAGATGCTTTTATCGTGCACCAAATCAAGCAGCCAGCAGCTGTTCCTCGTTAAACTTTGATGGACCATCCTCTCGACTTCCAGTAAAACTATCAAAGCGTTCGTCCGTCAGCGATAGGAGAAAATGGAACCTGAAACTGTTCTGATATCCGGTCTAAGTGCAAGATTCTTTCGTTTACTGAAATATTAATGACTTCCAGCTAGAGCAACTTACTTCCAGCCAGCCAGCAATGGTTTCCGATAGTCTACATCTGCACCAACCGATGCACCAACATCTGCCATTTTGGTTCACAGAAGAGCAACATTCAATACCTATCACCTCAGTGGCTGACACTAGAAGAGCGCGTTCCTTCTTCTGAACTGAAACATCCGGTTCTCGGATGCTCGGGGCAACCGACGACAGCATCAATACCGGTACTAGAAGAACTGCCGGGGGACTAAATTGGGGGAGTGAGCGAGAAGGGATCGACCTTGGGTTCGATTTTAAAATGAACAAAACTTCGTATGTTTCCGGTCTATCCATGTGACACTGCACACTGGATTGAAGGACGTTAAAATGTAATTGGCAAAGTTCATCACAAGTTAATTTTCCTCGTGATAAGGTTCAAAAAAACATTTTGGCTTTTGCATTTTATCCAACCGCCTTCAAGAGTATCATCATTAGACAGTATGAATTATTTGAAATAAAAATAAAAACTTACGAATTATTACTCCTTTAAATCATATTCCAGAGCACTGTGCACCAGTCAGTGCAGACATCCATTTGTCGCTTGATAAATTTTGTTCTATTATTGCTGGCTTCCTTGAAAGTATGTTTATTGTTTCTCTAGTCTTTGAAAGTAGAGGAAATGTTTTCCAGGATACATTCGTTGATATGTAATAAGGAGGATAGGACATGGGATGTCGTTTGTATGTTTACTTACATATCCTATGTGCATGGGAGAAAAAGCAAACCATTTCAGTGGAACTGCAGATGTGTAGGTAGCAATAATTTTTCGTTCGAGGCCACAAAAGCAGAATGAAATCTTCACTTCAGAGTAAATGTATCACGCTTAGTGAATTACTCAGAATATGGAAACAATACGTTGAATGTTTTCTCGTGTGATAAACTTTTACATTACTTCAAGACAACTTGCATCAACTGAGATTGTTTTAAAAACAGCCGGGTGAATTTTACAAAACATCAACCCCCTATTCGCCTACATCCCCTGTAAGTTTCCCTCATTCCATCCAGCTTAAAAACAATATAATAAATTAATTTACTACCTTTCCCTTCTCGAATCAAACTGAGACAATCCGAAGCAAAAATATTTCTCGGTTTTAATTTGCCCCAACATACCTAAAGACTGTAGCCCAATCGGATAACAGAGTGTTGTGTAAGCCTGAATCGTTCGGCTTAAGACAATCGGAAAATATCTTCAGATCAAGTGTAAATAACAAGGCGAGTTTCTTCTCGTCGTCTGACAAACAACTTGTAAGTAGTACGAAAGAACTGCAATTTCAATTTATCACACCGTAACTTCTTATTTGCACTTAGTCATTGTAATTTATTGGCAAATGGACACATCTTTGCGAGGATTCCTTCTTGCCTTTTCCGATCGTGTTCGGTATGGTGCATACAGAGACCAGACCAGATGAAAATGAATCACACTAATGACTGCATGTTCAATGACTGTGGCGGCTTTCAGGAACCAATGTAATTTTGAATGAAAAATATTCCGGAAGTTGGATAAAATGCTCTTATCAGTATTTATAGTCAAATTCTATAAGGTAAATAATACACGCATACCGTCAACTGGGGCAACATGCAACAATTTTCAATTTCAGAGGCTTCTAAAAACCTTATGTTCACAGTTAATCATACCCCTTATGCATCAAAAGTTTTAAGGTTGATGGGACATCAAATTGGCGTAGTCAGAAAAATTATTGGTTTCTTCAGTTATTTTTAATTTTCTAAAAACATGCGATTTTTATCTTCCTCAGAAAATGGGGTAACTTGCAACAAACTACAGTAAGCGAAATAAGAATAGCACCACTATGTGTTTTGCTTGTTAAAATATGAATGATTGAAAATTACGAAAATTTTCTTCCACAGTTTGTTCTGCATTGCTTAACGGATAAATCAAGCATAAGTTTACTTTTTTTTGACGTAGCAATTGGCGTTGAGGACCAAAAATGTGAAAAAATGGTGCGAAATAAGAATAGCACCACTTGAGTTTTTCAACAAAAACAAGATTATTTTTGAAAATTTACTGTGTAAAAGTGAATAATAATGCTTCTACGAATTATTTGAATATATAACTGCATTTTAAGGAGTTTTCCAGACTTCCAATGGTTTTCAAAGGGTTTAAAAGGGGGTTTAAAGAGATGCTCCTCTAGCGTTAAGGAATTTGATATTTGAGCAGTAATTCTTTATCAAACTACTTAATTTCTTCATTAAAATGACGTGAAATGAAGAAACAAACATTCGGGATTAATTTTGAATCAGAAAAATAGGTTGGAAATCAAAACCTTTCATTTTGTTCAGTAAACCACACTTTTTCCAGTTTCAAGTCGTAGATGGCAGCACTATCTTGCAGTTGAAACCAAATTTAGTCTCAATATTGATTTTTCAGGTTTATTTCGGCCCATATTCATCATTTTGAGGTATTTTCCCATCACAGTTTGTGAATGTTCACGCTGCAGAAAGCTTTTCCGGATTTGCAAAAGAATCACCAGCACAAAAATGTACAACTGCCAAAATTCCTGCTCATCTCAACTTCCGATTCAATTGCAAATCATACCAATAATACTGCTAGCCGTCTGGTCCATCAAGCTCCATCGCAAAGTATAACTTTATTCTGATAATCGGTCCAAAACATTCACTTTTAGTGACCTTGATGCAATTCTAATTTTTTTTTGTATTTAGTGATCTTAGAATTTCCAAAGCGTTCACTCGATACATGTATTTATTTCTTGACCAAAACCATCCAGCACTTCCTTATTAATCCCGGATATTCGAAAATGGGCATCAATTTGATTAAATGGCACGATAGTGCTGCCATCTATGACTTAAAACTAGAGAAATAGTGTAACATTTTTTGAATTCCAACCTGCTTTTTGGTTTTATACTCAGCCTAAAATCTATGTTTCATAATTTTGCATCATACTTATGAGTGTTAATGAAGAAATAAAGCAGTTTGATAAAGTTTAATAGCTCAAATATCAAATTCCTTAACGCTAGAGGAGCATCTCTTAAAACCCCCTTTTAAAACCTTTGAAAACCTTTGGGATTCTGGAAAACTCCTTAAAATGCAGTTATCTTTTCAAATAATTCGTAGAAGCATTATTATTCACTTTTACACCGTAAATTTTCAAAAATAATCTTGTTTTGTTGAAAAACACAAGTGGTGCTATTCTTATTTCGCACCATTTTTTCACATTTTTGGTCCTCAACGCCAATTGCTACGTCCAAAAAAAGTAAACTTATGCTTGATTTATCCGTTAAGCAGTTCAGAACAAACTGTGGAAGAAAATTTTCGTAATTTTCAATCATTCATATTTTAACAAGCAAAACACATAGTGGTGCTATTCTTATTTCGCTCACTGTATGTTTTTGATTAAAAATCTGATGAAAACGTATGAAAATGTTTAGTTTTTGATAAATTTTCGAGGACTTAAAGATCATTACGCATGCAAACACCAATTGCAGTGATTTTTTGTTTTGTGAAAACTAGAGATGTACCGAATATTCGGTCGGCCGAATATTCGGCGCCGAATAGCGCCAAAAAACCGTTAAGCCGAATATTCGGCTCACCGAATAGTTGAGCTAAGTATTCGGCCGAATAGGCCGAATAGACCGAATATTTATTTTTCAAATTTTATACACTAACAGACTTGTCAAATTTTCCAACTGATATTGGATAATTAATAAAATATCCAAAAGTACTGTTGAAAAGGCTACAAAATCAACAAAAACTTATGGTTTCACTAAAATACCTTAGATATATCCATGTATATTTCGCTGTAGATAGCTTTATACTTTGATTATCGTTTATTCCAGATATTTTTTCATACATCCAGGCTTGTCCATAAATCCAATAAAAAATTCGAGAAAAGTCAAATCTGACCGGGATGGCCAGATGTTATTTAAAATTTTCCGGATTTTACCGGGGTTTATTCAGATTATTTGCTGAATCAAATTAATGTTAGAGTAAATTTAAATATAAACATTCTTTATTCTTTAATCCTTAGATACGATTTTGACGCTGCTGCTGTAATTCGATGAAAACAATAAATTTTAAGTAATTTTTTTTCTTTGTTCTCTTGTATGTTTGAGAAAGAATGATTCTGTTGGGATATGCTCTTATTTTTAAAAATTTTTCAAAAAATCGTCCAGACCCGGCCGTATGGATTCATTTGGTAAAAAATATGATATTCTTAAAATTAAAGATCATCGTTTTTTGGCAACTATTTTGAAGACATCTAGCTAAAATTCGACATTCATCTGATTCAATATTAAATAAGCAATTTTAAATTGCTTGGCACCTGTTTTGACATGTTTTATCCCAGGTTTCACTGGAACCTAATCTTTTCGGTGAGAAACGCCCTAGAAACGAAAATCTATCTGATGTCCTTCTAACTATTGGTGATATTTTGAAAATCAAAGAGATGTATATGTACATCCGGTTGAAAATAATCGATTCCAAAGCATAAGGAGTATTGAGATGGAAGAAGTAGAAGAGAAATGAAATGGTCGCTTTTTAATTTCTATTAAAAACTCACTAGAATATTCGACCGAATATTCGGCCGAATATTTGGCCGAATATTCGTTTGGCCGAATAGTTGAAAAGGTCAATATTCGGTATTCGGCCGTTCGCCGAATACCACTATTCGGTACATCTCTAGTGAAAACTTATTTTCACATTTTTTCTGAAAAAAAGGGTGCTGCATACATTTAGGGGTAAAACAATACTACTAAAAATTGTAAAAGCCGATCTAAATGAAAAATAATAGTTGGATGGAAGAAATTTCAATGTTAACAAACGCGTGATGCAGAGCAATCATATCCAGCATATGCAAATGAGATTTACAAGGTGTTTCTTTGATTTGCATTCTGTTGCATTTTACCCCAGACTGGTAACTGAATTATAAAAATATTTATTTAAAAAAATTTAGTGATTGATCAAAAAATATTTTTACATCAACAGTGTTGGTATAGGGTGAGGAAACTAGTATAAAGTTTGTAGATAATATCATTAAGGCAATCCGTCATACTGGGAAAAGTTTTTTACGGCATCGAAAAATGTTAAAAATTGTGCATTTATTGTTCGATTTTTCAAATTTTATACGAAAATTTAATACTTCAAAAAACTATCTGAGAATCCAAGAAATTACGTCATCATCATTTTGTAATCATAAAAAGATAACTTTATCACATTACATTAAATTAAAATTTGAATCAGTGTGGTGTTATATAAATGTTGCATCCAACCCCGCTGTTGCATGATGCCCCGTTTGACGGTACTATTTTTTTTCCTGATTTTACCTAAGTAGCTTAGCAAAAACAAATCAGGCCGAAAAAAATATCAAATTCTTCTTTTGGCACTCCCCCCCTTCGATATTTCCGAAAACCCTGCCACGCCCCCCCCCCCCCTCCCCCCCCCCCCAAGAAGGTCCATAAATGCCAAGGGCAGTTTTTTTTACTAAACAATAAATTTGAAATTTCTAATCAATTTTTGATGAACTACTAAAATTATTCAAGACTAACAAAAGTGTAACAATCTCGACTCCAAAACCTCAAATCTCATTCCAGGACCACAGCTCTACACCAGTTTTCAAAAAAAAATTCTCACTTATTGATAGTAATTGAGTTCCAAACATTGAATCCCAATAAGTTTGACTGAGCTTACCAGATTAGCCGGATTTCGACCAGATTTTTTGACTCTATTTGTAAAATCAAACGAGAATTTCAATTGAGTTCTTAGAATTGTGGTGTATCTTGCATCTAAATTTATTTTTAAAAGAATTTGTCGAAATAAATATAAACGATTTTTTGAAACCTGATATTGACCAATTTTTTGTGAAAATTAATTTATATCCTAAATTTATACTCAAAATTGAAACACAAGAAAGTTTCATGAGTCCAGAATTGAAAAATGTTAAACAATTCCATCATTCACAATTTTACTTTAATTTATAAGTTCAACAATCGAAAAAAAATCATTATGAAATTTATAAATTTAAATTCAAATAAAAAATTTCTGGATAAATGTTCTGAAACAAATTTGGTTTTTTGGTTTCAAATTCATAGGATATCTTATCTGGAATTAAGATTCAGCTTTCGAATTTGGGTTGAAAATCCAAAATTTAGAATTGGAACTAAAATCCGAGGTTTGTATTCAGATTTAGCTCATATTTAAATTTTACAATCAATAATAAAAGATCAATTTTAAAATTCTATTAAGGATTCGAATTGAAGGAGATCGCGGTTTCATAATTTTGATTCTCGATTAAAATTTTTAAATTCAAGCAAAGTCAGTTTAGAAACACAAACCTGGTGAAAATCACATATAAATAAAAAATAAAATTTGAATCTGTTTTTCGAAAAATCTAGATTTTAGTTTTCAAAATTTCAATTACAGGATTTAAATTATGAAACGTAAAACAAAAAATGATAATTTTTGAACTTGGTTTTTTTTCCTCAGGTAAAACTTCAGCTAGAAATTTTATTGAACGTTATTTACACACGTTAAAGATTCTTGAAATTCCAAGTTCTACACAGCAAATTTGAATAGCTGAAAACCAGCATAGTTTTGCTGATTTAAATCCCGCTGGTTTTCCAGCAAAATTTCCATCAATTTGAATTTCTGTAAACTATCAGCAGAATCAATTGCTGGAAAATCAGCCATCTCAATTGCCGGAGATCATTCTTGGATTCTAATTTGATTTACATTTTTGATTTCAATATTCAACATTAATAATTTACAAGCTTTGATTAATAAAAATGAAGTTAGTTCATTTTTACGAAGCAATTTATTGAAATTTTATTGAATCTAAGCAATCGAAAGATTGCTTAGTTGAATCATTCAACCAAGTAGGCTCATACCACAACAGAGGAAATTTTATTTTATAACGAAACAATATCCGGCGGTGAAGTGGCCGCTGTGTACCAAATATCAATCTTCATCCTCTACTTTTGGTTGGTTTCATGCATTGCTAGAATATAGAGAAAAATAAAGGTTTATATTATTGGTATTTATAGAATGATTCGTTAAATAGAATTCTACCATAAAATGCCGTAACCGTCATTGACACAACAACAGTCTTCAGAAGCAGCGAAAAAAACTGACAAAAACAACAGAAAATCCAAGTTTGTCAGATCGATTGCTGATTTTTTAGCTATGCAGTTCAAGTGCTGGAAAAATCAGCAAGAAGGAAAATGTTTGCTGGTTTCCAGAAAAAAATTGGATTAATTATACATTTGAAGTAAATACACAGTTCAAAATTCATCATTTCTATATGAAGATTTTATATTTATGGAATTTGGGAAATAATACTAAACATTTAGAATTTAAGATTAAAAACAAGAAGAAAATTTGAATCGAAAAATGTTTTAGACCGTTTTGTTTATATTGCTTCATACATGTTGCATGAGGGTTAATGAGAAATCCGAAATTGAAAAAATATCTGCAACATTATTCGCTTGATTATAATTTTTTATTAATTTCTACAAAATCACCCCTTAACTTCAAATCTTCAAAATGGAACATTCAGAAATAGTTAGAAGTGTTTCTAAGAATATAAAAGTGATTTTCGCTATAAGATTTTAATCGCCTTATATTTTATGGTTGGAATTTATGATAACATGTTCGGCGGGATGAAATTCTAGAGAGAAATTTTATTTTTATACCTACCTACATAAGGGTCCACCAATTCGATATTTGAGATTTAATAGTTTACCAAACTACTCAATATCCTCACTAGAGAATACTGTGTGCGATTCAAACACATAAATAAGCTTAGCTTGGTTGACTACTCGCATCCACCTCTAATCGTTGAACCTGAAATGCTCTATCAAAATTAAAAAAAAACATTTTCTGAAATCTTTTTGATATTTCTGAATAGTTCTCATTACATGCACTTCATATTTCACGATTGCAGACGTGGCTTAATAGAGCAAGTTCCACATTGCCAATATGGATTGACAGAGGCCATCACTTTTGTTCAGAGGTCAAATAAATGCTTGAGATTAGCAACTCATTTGCACTGCACAAAACTTATGCTTTCTTTTTAAACGTCAATAACGGCGCTGGCCACGTCCTACTAGCATGCGCGGATCTACGGGGGGGGGGGGGTGATGGGGGTGATCACCCCCTCCCCCCCAGGCGGAAAAAATTAATCATCATTAAAATGGTCACAAATTTTTTAACTCAATTAGATTAAATATAACTTTTTCATGTGTCGAAATATCTTAACATATAAATTACCATTTTTACGCGTGCATAAGAATTCAATATCTGCTTAAGAATATGCTTGAATTGATGCGTATGCGTATGCGCATGTATAACTTCGTGTTGGCTTTGGGCTTATTTCTTGATGTAGCAACCGAAAATCTGATCGATCAAACTTTGCATACATCTGGATCTGCAACCGTTAGTCTCTGCTCTCAGGAACAAGCATGCCACCGAAGATTATAAGAGGAACCATAAAAGCATCGAAATGTTTCCAAGTTCTACTAGCACATCTGACCTCCAGAATGATCAGACGTTCGCATCTGCTGCAGAATGAACTAGATATAGGTGCTGTTTTAAAGGCTCATCCTAAACCTTACTCAACTAATGATGATATCACAAAGCCTAATATTTTAACTAGACACTGGGTACCTCCACCACAATTTTCGTTTCCATACTCCGAGCATTTGAAAGTCGAAGTGCTGAAAAAGAAACGATACGCAAGTGCAATGCATTTGGAAACATTCAAAAGTTGGCTAGTTTTTTTTTCAAACTGAGCAAGGTTATTTTTGTAAAGTCTGTCCGCTCTTTGTAGTCAACCTCGCTGATACAGTTAATAAAACTATTCAATTGTTAAATCTTGTTACTAAGCCACTGACTTGTTTTTCAAAACTCACAGCAAAAAAACGCTGTAAATATTCGATGAGATATAAAAAGACTATAGTGTTCAGCGAACCTTTTTAGAATAATTAAATATAATGATTAGCAATCTATATTTTATTTGTCTAGATACTTGCTTATTTGTGTTTAAATTTTTATTTGTTATAGATTGTGTTTTGATTCACGTCTTAAATTGATATTTCAATGGAATTTGAGAAAATATATGTAAAATTATTGAATAAATACATTGACGGGTTTCGATAAGTAATGAAGCAGCATACGTTTAATAATTGGAACTCAAAAGAGAAAATATATGCATTTAATAATTGAAACTTGTGTAAATGGCTTTTTTACCCAAATATTATTATTATTATTATTATTATTATTATTATTATTATTATTATTATTATTATTATTATTATTATTATTATTATTATTATTATTATTATTATTATTATTATTATTATTATTATTATTATTATTATTATTATTATTATTATTAATTCATCGAACATTAAAGTTTAAATGAATATTAAAAACAAAGTCAAACTGAATTAAAAAACCTGGATTGGCGTATACGACGAACAAAACGACTAGTAGGCTCTCCAAACTGGTATAGATGTTCAGTATCCCGGAACAAACGCATCATTGCACTTAGTGGCTCGTTGAAGCCGTATGAAGTTCGGTGAATTTGACTTGCGAGTAACGAATTAGATCGTAGATTCCTCGATGGGGCACTGAAGTTTATCAAACTTAGCAGCTTGGGCGATTGCACTTCTCCATTCATTATTTTGGCGATGTATGCGGCCTGTTGAGTCTTTCGGCGGCATCCAAGAGTATCAAGACCCAAGAGCTGACATCGGTCTGGATAAGCAGGAAGATCTTCGGGATGGCGCCAGGGCAGGTGTCTCAAGGCGAATCTGATAAACCGTTTCTGAACACGCTCTATTCGCAGAATCCAACTTAACTGGTAAGGAGCCCAGACAATAGAAGCATGTTCAATCACTGACCTGACGAGGGCACAGTACAGAGACTTCAAGCATAGAGGATCTGTGAAATCACGTGCCACTTTGGTGATGAATCCGAGTTGACGATTAGCTTTGTTGATGACTGAAGAGCGTTGACTGTTGAACGTGAGTTGCGAATCAAGTATAACTCCAAGGTCATTTACCTCCGAAACCCGGTTCAAAATCTGGTTGCCGATGTTATAATCATAAAGAAGTGTTCGTTTTACCTCGATGGAATGTTATGACAGTGCATTTCGAGACACTAACGGACAGTTTGTTTAGTTTACACCAATCTCCGAAACGATGCAACAGCACTTGAAGGTGAACGCAATCAGCAGTGGTTTCAACGGGAACATATATTTTTAAATCATCAGCGTATCCAATTTTGGTTCCGTCGTCTAAGCTGAGAATTAGATCATTAAAGAATAGCGCAAACAATAGAGGTCCCAAGTTACTTCCTTGAGGAACGCCAGATTGATTCGTGAAGGGAAAAGATATGCTATTGCCAAGCTTTATTCTTATGCATCGCGCAGTAAGAAATGAATTCAGCCAAACAATCATGTTGTTATGGATTCCAAGCTTAGCCAGCTTAGCTAGTAGAATTCCATGATCAATTGTGTCGAATGCAGCTTTGATGTCGGTGTACACCGCGTCAACTTGTTTTTTCTTTTCCAACTGATTCAAACAAAAAGATGTGTATTCCAAAAGATTCGAAGAAACTGATCTGCCTGGCATGAACCCGTGCTGTTCAATGGCTATATACTGTGATGAGGCGCGTAAAAGGGCATCACTTACAATAATTTCAAATAATTTTGATCCTGCTGACAAACTGGTAATGCCACGATATTGTTTCACGTTACGACGTTCGCCATTCTTAAAGACCGGAAACATGAACGAATTTTTCCATATATCAGGAAACTTACGTTGCTGAAACGACTGATTGAAGATTCGAGCTAAGGGCAATGACAAAGCTTCAATGCAACGACAGTAAACAACAGAAGGAATTCCATCGGGCCCAGGAGAAAACGACGTTTTGAGTTTCCTTGCCGCAGATTCGATAGCTTCTCGATGTACTGTAAACGTGTTAAAGTCAATCGCATCAACCGGAACGTGAAGAGTTGCTTCGTTGCACTCGCTTTCAGATGAAATAGTGTCCAAAAAGATCGATCGAAAATGTTCTGCAAACAAATTGCAACACATATCTGGGGAATTTGCAACACTTTCATTATAATACACTGAAGACGGCAGGGAGCTAGATTTTCGTTTGGAGTTAACGAAAGACCAAAAACTTCGGGGATTTCTGCGTAAACCAGATTGTAAACGCAAAACATAGCTCTTGTAGAGTAAGGCATTGAGTCTTCTGCAGGCAGTGCTTGCTGTTCTAAACCGTGCTTGCTGGTGTTCAGTTCGATTTTTTCGGAGTTTTCGTAAACAGGCATTTCTTTCACGGCGAAGTTGTCGCAAGGTAGGTGTGCTCCAAGCGGGTGAAACAGGTGGTTTGAATTTGGGAACAAACGAATTCAACCACTGACAAATCACATTACAAAACGAAACTGTCATCAGATCAATAGATGAATTGCCAAAAATTGCGTCCCAGTCAATTCCATTCAAATGTTGTGAAAGCAGCATAAAATTAGTCTTCCGGAAGTTCAACGATGTGTTGTTACTCTCAAGGTTTGATGAGCCTTCTGTGACCAGCAAACTAACAGGTAAATCGAAGACGATGGGAGGGTGGTGCGTATCTACAGGTACCAAAACATCGGGAGCAGTGCTAATTTTAATTTTATCCTCACTAGGGCCGAAGACCAGATCCAGCGTCCGTCCAAGGTGATTCTTGATTGCATTGAACTGAATCAAACCCAGCGAATTCATTCCATCAACCAAGGTGGCGGCAGCAGCACTAAGAGGATTCACAGTTAACAGTTCAGCGCCTTCATCATTGACCTCCCATATCAATCGAGGTTGATTATAGTCGCCACAAACTAATACAGACTCGCCAGGAGAAGCTCGGTTGCACAGTTCACGTATAGTCGCCACATGGGACTATAGAAAGTGGACACAACTGCTTTTATCGGGTGGAATATATACGGCACATAACAGCAATCTTTTTCCGTTGATATTGGCAGCAACACAAACTTGTTCTAAGTCGTTTCCATGTTCCGTTGTGACAAAACTACTTTCATGACTATGCTTTACGGCAATCAGAACTCCACCGAAGGATTTTTTGCTGCTATTTCGTGGACTGCGATCGCAACGAAAGACTGTATACTCGTTGCCAAACAATTGGGATGAACTAAATGAGTCAGTCAGGCCCGTCTCAGTCAAAATTATGACATCAAAGGTACAATCAATAGTTTGCAAATAAAACTCCTCTATTTTAGTGCGAAGACCACGGACGTTTTGGTAGTAACACCAAGCTCTGTCGTTTGGACGGGTACACAATGCGGAGCTGGAAAGCACGGATGTATGACTAGGAGAATTGCTCGAATGAGACAAGTACTTGCCTTGACATGGCAATTGGAAGCCTCCCCCTGGACCATCTGACCGAAAAACGGGACGGCTTGGTGCAGGAGCAGTCGATCGTTGGTGGCCAGAGAAGAGAGCTTCCGAATTGGCATGAGTGGTGCGTCCCGATGTCCATTGAGAGAGTGGCGATACGGTTTCATGAGCCGAGGTGCCGTTAGTGGCAGGCTGGAGCGTTAGGTTGACCTCCTCGTCGTCAACAGAAAAAACAATATTCGATGCACACGGAGCGGGGCTAGAAGGCAGATATGCATAACCGGGAGAAATGCTCAAATGACACAAATACTTGCCGTGACATGGCAATTGGAAGCCTCCCTCTGGACCACCTGACCGAAAAACGGGACGACTTGGTGCAGGAACAGTCGATCGTTGGTGGCCAGAGTAGAGAGCTTCCGAATTGGCATGAGTGGTGCGTCCCGGTGTCCTTTGAGAATATGGCGTAATAGTTTCGGTGCCCGAGATGTTGCTAGTGGCAGGTTGAAGCGTTGAGCTGACGTCCTCAAAGATTCGCTTGTCGTTATGAGCCGAGAGACTCATAATATCAGATGTGCATGAAGCAGGGCTAGAATGCAGAGATGCATGACCGGAAGAAGTGTTCAAATGGGACAAATACTTGCCTTGACATGGCAATTGGAAGCCTCCCTCTGGACCACCTGACCGAAAAACGGGACGGCTTAATGCAGGAACAATCGGTAGTTGGTGGCCAGAGAAGAGAGCTTCCGAATTGGCATGAGTGGTGCGTCCCGTGATCCAATAAGAATGCAGCAAAACAGATTCGTAGTCCGTGATTTCGTTAACGGCAGGGTTGGCAATAGATGGTTGAAAATAGTGACCCCTATTGAGGCCCACGAAATTGTCTGGAGCTGTAATCTATGAACTCTCGGTAGAATAATCCTTTGGGCCACGATTCAGGAGCCAGTGCTTTCATTTTCAAGTCAGGAGAAACGCCGACTTTGAATGAAATAAACCGAAACGAGCTTATGTCACTACCTCGAGGAACTAGTTTTGTTACCTGTATGTCTTCCACGCCGAGGTTTGCTTGGACCATAGCCCTAACTGCGTCTTCAGTCACATCGGGTTTAATACGCGACAAGTAGATCCAGAAAAGCTTCTGATTTTCATCATCGCATAGTGGAATAGATACATTATCTCCTGATGCTTGTTTAGATCGAAGTTGGCATGGTTCAGCTGAAGCGGCATCAGGAATTCGAGACCGCTTGAGTGGGCGCCTTAGTTCTGACGTGGGTGTCGACTTGTTCGATACGGGAGTACGAATGGGTTTTGGAGCGAGCCGTTGTATGTCTGAACGCATTTCAGTAATGACGTTCGTAAGCTGCGCCAGGGCATTAGTTTCAGGTGGTTTGTTCACGGCCATCGAACGAAAACTATGGTTAGTAAATAATTCGGCACAATCATTACAAAACCAGAAGACATTCTTAGAAAATGTATCTATTTGTCGTGCCAAACTTTTCGAAATGCCCGTACACCCGAAATGAAAAAGCTTGCCGCAAACTCCTCTGCAAACTATTTGCTCAATACCGTTAATCGCTTCGTCACAAGTCGAGCAGACTTTTTCCATTGCCCCCGACAGTTATGCAACACGGTATTCTTGGTTGAAAATTTGGCCGAAGCTTTTGTTTTTTGCAACCAGATGTCGCTTCGATACGGAAAAATCGAGTAGGAGTGGTTTTGTAAACAAACAACTGCAGAAACGAAACTTTCAAAAACCCGTAGATTCGACGCGATTTTAGTTGTTTGCACGCACGTTACACTAATTCTCGATAAAATCCGAGTGTAGCACCGACGTATCGAGAGGAAGGATTACACGTGAGTAATAAAAAACAGTAAAAAACACTTAAATCTGAATATTTTTAAAATCGATTTTAGACAACAAACCAATCGCAATGAGACTTTCATAAATTGTAAATAAATATTGTAATAGTTTCAAAATAATAAGACGTAGTTATAACTATAAAACCAGAGACTCATTAAGTAAGTTAAAATCATACCAACAGATTTATTTTTGACTGAAAATATATAAAGTACGATTTTCAAAATTAAATTGCTTATGGATTTCTAATCTGATAAAAATAAACAAATGGTCATTCCATATCCCCAACTAGATAAATAAACGTAAATTCAACTTCATATTAGTGAAAAAAAACTAAGCCAGCCACAAACAGATGTACAGAATTCTTTGAACATTTTTTTTTTTAAATAGTCTTTAACATTATTTACATGCTGCTGAATTCTCTTCATCTTTATCATCAACATTTTTCCTGCCACAGTTTTTATTATTTCCAATCAGTCAAAAAATGTTAGCCATATTTTTCGAAAATTTACTAAATCACCCCCCCTAAGAGCAATCTCTAGATCCGCGCCTGCCTACTAGTCAATGGATAGATTGGAAAAAAGAGAAAGGGATGAAAGATCTATTCTGTGCGAACCAAGGTTACCTCTGCATCCTAGCAAAATAATTTTTGTTGGGAGTGAGATTTAAGGAATAAATTGAGAGACAATTTTGACTGGTGTTACAGTGAACCCAATTGAAAAAAACCCAATTGCTACCACAATTTAAAAAAGTTAACAAAAGAGGTTTTTATGGCCTCAGACTATATCTGAAAACATCTGCTGTTGATGGAAACTTTACAAAAGTTACAATTTTTTACTGCTTTTCACACTCATTGCGAAGATGATGCCTTTTTCTGTGGAAACACATCTTCGTGTGTTACAATGCAACAAGATTTAAGCCTAAAATCCCGTTTATTCGATAGTTACTCTGGTCGGTATTTTGGACCACCATGTTTCTATTTTGAACGACTATTATTTTATTTACATAGTTTTCCGTCTCATGACATAACTTGACGAACATAATTCCTTACATTCACTCGGTCCATGGCAACCGTTCTCCAGTTTTTCGGGCACCCCACGTTCGCCAGATCACGGTCCACTTGGTCTAACCACCTCGCTCGTTGCGCCTCCGCTCGTCTTGCTCCTACCGGATTCGTAGCGAACACCTGTATTGCAGGACAGTCGTCCGGCATTCTCGCAAAATGTCCCGCCCAGCGTATCCGGCCAGCCTTCACCACCTTCTGGATACTGGGTTCACCGTAGAGTCGCGCGAGCTCGAGGTTCATCCTTCGCCTCCACACTCCGTTCTCCTGTACGCCGCCAAATATGGTTCTTAAAACTCGTCGCTCGAATACTCCGAGTGTACGCAGGTCCTCCTCGAGCAATATCCATGTCTCGTGCCGTAGAGAACAACCGGTCTAATGAGCGTCATATACTGGTTACACTTCGTGCGAGAGCTAAGTCTTCTCGACCGCAGTTGCTTGTGGAGTCCAAAGTAGGCACGACTTCCGCTGATAATTCGCCTCCGAATCTCACGGCTGGTGTCATTGTCTGTGGTCACCGAGATAGGCAAAGTCTTCGACTATTTCCGACTCGTCGCCGTCGATCGTGACCTTGTTATTTCTGGACAAGCGGGTTCGGTCGGTCTCGGATCCGCAGGCCAGCATGTACTTCGTCTTGGACGTAATAATCATCAACCCAATCCTTCCTGCTTCGCGTTTCAGTTTGCGGTAGATCTCCTCCACCGCCGTAGATGATCTGCCGACTATATCAATGACATCGGCAAAGCAGATAAGTTGACTGGATCTGTTGAAAATCGTGCCCCGTATTTCGCCCACCGCTCGTCGAATAACACCTTCTAGCGCCACGTTGAACATCATGCAGGATAGACCATCACCTTGTCGAAGCCCCCTGTGCGATTCGAATGAACTCGACAATTCACCCGAAATCCGCACACAGCACAGCATCGTCGCCTTGATCAGTCTGATCAGCTTCCCGGAAAAGCCGTTCTCGTTCATGATTTTCCATAGCTCGTTACGGTCGATCGTGTCGTATGTGGCTTTGAAGTCGATGAATAGATGGTGCGTAGGAACTTGGTGTTCCCGGCATTTTTGGAGGATTTGCCGTAATGTGAACATCTGGTCCGTCGTTGACCGTCCCTTCATGAAGCCGCCTGATGACTTCCCACGAATATGTTTGCTTGTGGCGTTAGGCGGCGGAGTAGGATTCGGGACAACACTTTGTAGGCGGCATTGAGGACAGTGATCGTTGAACCACTATGTTTCTATTTTGGACCACCCTCGGAACTTATTTTGAACCACCCCCTAACTAAATAAAATATTGTTGAAGCTTATGGTTTCCTATCGGTTCCTCCAGCATCCGGAACAACAGCAAACGATTTCTGCTGGCACTAACAGATCCAAAACATTTTTGTTATGGTTCCTCTTGCTTTGTCCAATTCGCTATTGATAATTGCTGAGAACCATAGGATGGTGATGATGATGACAGTACAAATGTTTACATCATCACACTGTGAAGCCAAATTTCTCAAACTTGGTTCTTGGTAACTCATCAGTATTGCCAAATATTCTGAGGTGTTAGCTCAGAATATCACACGGAAATAAGAACATTAACAGTGAGGATATCACTTCAGTGTAAGAGTTGCTACGTATCGAGAATTAAGTTGTGAGCTTAAAAGGTGCAAACTTTACCGCCGGCACTTAAGCGCCGTCCACTAAGTGTAGATGTGCCAACGGTCATCAATTTAGCTAGCCCGGACTCTTACCCCAGAAGGGGGGGGGGACAATTTAATATGTCGCGAATCTCGTGTTGAAGGTTTGACAATCTCAGGAGAAAATAAAAAAAAGCATATGAAATTTAATTAAATAATTAAATTTAAGCACGGACCTTCAATTGGCCTCCAAGGACCAGGTTCAACAACCAGTAGGCACTTCTACTAACCGCTTCCCGTTTAGACCGAAACGAACGCGCAGGACAACAGTATCGGTGATTGCCAGCCTAAATTACTTTGGGTTTTCCTATACGGCTGCACAACTTTCACTTCAACGACTACGAGTTTTAAAAAATACGATTTTTGGACCAAGGCTTCAACGAGCGACTTAAATAGCTATCGCTAATATGATAGCCTATACTTTAAGGACTAGACTGACGAAAACGATTAAACGATAACTCTATTCCAACCATTGAAACCTGCGTTTTCAACAGATATTTTTTCGAATTTAACTACTATTTCGATAGCAAGCGCCGATGTGATCTAGCGGATAGGCTGACGCGAGTCTGGTTTTGGTATGCCAGGCGTACTGGGTTCGATTCCCGGTATCGGCAAGAAAACATTTGGGTTGGAATCCCGTAAGTGGCCGTGTGTTTCCTCTTATAAATGACTATATAATAAGAATGTTCAATCAGTTGCCAGCTGGCCAGGTATATAAACGAGTGCGGAATACCTGTCGTAGATTCAGGACACACTGCAAGCTCTACGAAATGTGTTGTGCGGTGTAAAATACTGGCCAGTTTTCTGTGGCCTGTTGGCTTATTTTCAGGATCAAATTTGAAAACACACCACAGCTCACCTTCAGGCGACTCATTGATAAGTTATGAAAATCCTTCATCATCAGGTCGGCAACATACAGTACCGTTCATAATTGTATAGAAATTGGAAGCAAGCGCACTGTCACTTCGACTTTGAACTTCCATAACTTTTTACTCTGATGATATTTTTTGATCAAATTTCTTGCATTAGATAGATCAACTATCACACTATTATAACACAAAATTTGAGCTTTCTGGAGTTTGTGTGGCCTGAGAAACAGTAATTCTACGAAAATCTGACTTTTTGACTTTTCTCATTCAAACTGCAATATCTCTGAAACTACGCTACATTTTTATTGAAATTTTGCACAATAATTGTTGAAATATAAAGCTAGCATTTCTGAAGTTTTCGAAAAGTTCTATCGATGAAATCAAAAGTTACGGGAGGTGCAATATTTCAGGCATGAACCTTGAAATGCGATTTCTATAGAATTTTGGACAATTCATGAGAACAATATCGTTTCCTCCACCAATCAGACAAAAAATGTCTGGCAAAAGCAATGAAGAAAAGAAAAAATGGAATAAATGATCCATTTGTGTTTCGAAATCAGAATCTCGCGATATTGTTATGATTTTTCGGTTGAAATAGATTTACTGGTTGTAAAACAGAGAATATGATTTTCCTATGGAAACATTCGTCCAAAATTCTATAGAAATCACATTTCAAGGTTCATACCTGAAATATTGCACCTCGCGTAGCTTTTTATCTCATCGATAGAACTTTTCGAAAACTTCAGAAATGCTAGCTTTATATTTCATCAATCACTCTGCAAAATTTCAATAAAAAATGTAGCGTAGTTTCAGAGATATTGCAGTTTGAATGAGAAAAGTCAAAAAGTCAGATTTTCGTAGAATTACTGTTTCTCAGGCCACACAAACTCCAGAAAGCTCAAATTTTGTGTTATAATAGTGTGATAGTTGATCTATCTAACGCAAAAAAATTGATCAAAAAATATCATCAGAGAAAAAAGTTATGGAAATTCAAAGTCGAAGTGACACTGCGCTTGCTTCCAATTTCTATACAATGATGAACGTTACTGTACATTGATTAATCTTGAGTTTCAAAACCTAACAGAAATTTGTTTGGATTCGTTAATGGAATTAGTACATATACATAGATTCAAGCAACTTGAATTGTGCGAAAATATTGCGATCTTATTAACTCTCTTAAATCCAGTTATTTTTGCTGTCAAATTTACAGAAGAGTTAACACACTTATGACTAGAAACAACCTTTGTTTTACAAAAATCTTTAACGTTGAGATTTTTTTTAAATTGCAACTACAGGGGCTGTTACTCTTAGACCTTATTATTATTTTTTTTTTTTTTTTGAAACTACCAAAATAATAATTTAAAAAAAAAATAATCCAATTCCAGTTTTTTCATGTTTTTAATTCATTTCTTCGTAGGACCACTTATTATATCGTTCATGAACGTTTGACAGCAAATTTAATACCTTGGTTTGGGTAAGTGGTCCAAATAAAGTCTCTATGGAACTAAGCAAGACTTATTTTCGAGATGGGCCAAATTGTTATTAAAACTTGTTTTTTTCGTTCTTCTAACTTGCAAACTAGTTTTAAAGAGTTTATTCATAAATGTGAACTTATATGTAGTTGTTAAATTCATCACAGCTATGCAGAAAACCTCTTGAAAATTGATTTGACCTGAAATGGGCTTGATTTGGCTCAACAAGGAAAAATCAAAACCTAATTTTCAATTTTATATCCTTTATCAGCTTATTAAAATCTGCTTCATTTAATATTGGAACAAATTCTTTTGCTCATTGTGGCGCTCCTAGTGGACGGATTTGGAAACTTTTTTCACCCACGTGTCGGGAAATTCATTACCTTTCACCATGTATTTATGTCATAACACCAAACGATAGCATTTTGTAAACAACCGCCATGGAAGCCGAGCGGAGAGATCAAATTGTGCACAGTTTTCTTGAAAATCCATTGTTGTCGGCATCGAAGCTAGCTAAACAGTTTAAAATGCCCAGAAATACCGTATGGCGTGTTATCAAGCAGTACAAAGAAACATTGACGACGGCTCGGAAGCCGCATTCGAAGCGTCGGAGTGGAACTGTCGACCGGAAACTGCGTGGGAAAGTCATCAAGGCCGTCAAGAGGAATCCCAATTTTTCAGACCGCGATTTGGCCAATAAGTTCCAGGCCGCTCACAGTACGGTGCGACGAAGGTTGACTTTGTGCAAATCCCAGGTCAAAAATTTTATTTGGCGACGGCTCGGGGGGATGTACCTGCAAAATTTAAGTTTGTGTTTGCGGATAAATTCGCCCGCAAGTACATGATTTGGCAGAGGATATGCAGTTGTGGACAGAAAACCAAAGTCTTTCTCACTGACAAGACAATGACATCAGAAGTCTACAAAAAAGAGTGCCTACAGAAACGGATTCTGCCGTTTATTCGTGCCCACGACCGTCCAGTAATGTTTTGGCCGGACCTCGCAAGCTGCCATTACAGCAAAACGGTTATGGAATGGTACGCAACGAACGGGGTCAGCGTAATACCGAAGGACCTCAACCCCCCAAACTGCCCCCAGTTCCGGCCGATAGAGAAATACTGGGCAATCACGAAGCGGAGGCTTAAGGCAAAGGGAAAACTTGTTAGGAACATGACTCAAATGAAGAACTGGTGGAATCAAATCGCCAAAACGGTGGACGAAAAGGGTGTGCGCCGCCTAATGTGCCGTATTACGGGAAAAGTACGAGAATTTCTTCGAAACAGCAATGAATAGTTTTTTTAATTTTTTTTTATGAAAGAGTAAAGAAAATGCTACATTTGTATGAAAAACAAGTTATGAATTCTTTAATAAATGACTGAACTACACGCAATTGTTTGTGTTCCAATATTAAATGAAGCAGACTTTAAATCGAAATGTAATATATGATTAGAATCATAGAAAGAAACTTTAACTATTTTTGTTAATCAATTTCTTGAAAATAGCTAACAAGATGTTCCAAAATATGTAACCGGTCCAAAATAAGTCCGTTACCCTCTTTACTGTTATTTCAACAATGGAGGTAGGTACAAAATTCCAGATGTAAAACATCCAAAATGACAAACCCCTTAATCTTCTAATAGGACGATGAGATAGATTTTTATTCTTACTATGCTTTGTATTTGAATATTGGATTGGAATGGGATTTACGTCCCTTGGAAATTCATATCGAAAATTCAATAAAATATTTAATTGTGAAAGGAAAAATGAATATTTATCAAGATTTAGTTTTTTAGTGAAGTTAACATAAAAACAATAGGTTAACTGAACCTAGTTCAAGCTTTTGGTGCTAATGATTCCTAATGGATATAAAATGTATAATTGTATTATATTTGCTTGAATTCAATCTTTCTAAGCATGTGGCTTCGTTTTCTACTTCAAAATCAAGCTACGCAAAGTCCCAAACTGTGCCATACTTAACAGCTCGTCGCCATAAATAGTGCAGTGAACGTACAATCCATTATAATAAATATAGTGAAGGGACCACCACACAAACCGGACGGGGGAGGCCCAGGATGCGTTCAGCAACACAGGCTGTTACGCCAAATGGATTCCGCCAACAGCAGCTTACCTACACTCGCAGGAAACAACGCAGGAAGTGCAATGAAATGCTGAATGTGTAGTAATCACTAAGCAGATGCAGAAATTTCTAAAGCGGGGCAAACAATGGTACGGCAACATACGCGTGCATCTGCCTATACAATTGCAGGCTCATTCTGGCGGGGGAGAAACAAACTCAACAGACACGCAAACCATCCAATTTCCGGAAGACGCTTCCGGAAAGTAAACTCGCCAACATGCATTAACAAAGAGGACGTTAGGGTGGTTCAGCGATAAAAACATAGTGACAAAAACCAAGTTAAAGCTCGAACTATCTCGAGGAAATGATTTATAAAATGTCGGACGATGTTCGAAGTTTACATTTACGTTTTCCTATCTGACAATTTGCGCCGGAGGTCTTCAGATTTCTCCCAAAATTTTTATTAATAGATTATTGGTTGAAACATGAAATGAGTTCTGCTATAAACTGTTCGAGAATATTTGGTTTTAGATTCAAAAATTATAGATTTAAAGTCATTATTTCATTCATAACTATTAAAGGAGAGGATGGCCAATTTTGTTGCCTTCAGATGGAAGTTGAAACATAAAATTAGCTACAAATAAGTATTTTTCGCAAAATATTTTTTGATGAAGACGGTATTTTTAAAATCTATTTCAATCTTATTTACGGGTTTTGATATAGAAATAACTTTTATTTAATTTATTTATAACGCCGATACAAATTTCAATGCGTTTTGATGTATTTAACGAAACGAGCACAAACACATACAGGATCTCAATGAAACTTGATGTTTCCTCGAATAGATTCCTTTTTAAAGTCTAAACATACATATTTCGAGGATATGAAGGCTAGCATTTAACAAATGCTAAAACCACCAACCCACAGAAAGTGTACTATGTATGCCTTGACCAGGATTCGATCTCATGTCCGTTGGCTTAAAAGACTTGAAGGCTATCCCCTGCACCACGGGCTGCGGCTCAGTTGAAATATTCTGTGTTGAAAACAGACAATGTTATGTGCATTTTAAAATTGTTTAATTTCGAACTAAAAATCTCAAATATTAAAAAAAAAATCATGAGTTTAAAAAGTCGCAAAAATAAGCCAATATAATTTTGGAAAAATTCTGAAAACCGTCAGATAATTAAAAAAAATCTTTTACCTTATCATATTTGAAACCAAAACTTTTTGAGGAGTACATAAAATGTTTGCTCCCATTGCATTCCTGAGGTTCCTTTCGTAGTTGTTAATCCTGCTCAATCTGGCGATCCACCCTAACGAATCCTTACAAACAGCCGATGCGGTCTTATCGAAAATTTACAACTTTCCATACCGAATTGGTCGTCACGGGCATGAAGCGCGCCAGTATTGTTGTAGGTAGTCGGATAGTATCAAAAGTAAATTGCGTAAGCAAGATTCACACCAGCCAGTAGTGCCATTGGCCAAGCTATCGACGATGCCAATGGCCACAGAAGTAAAGGTACCCGATTCCATGTACCTTTCAATTATGCATATTTTCCGTGTAATTGTGGCTTCTATCAGTTGAATAAATAACAAACCAGCTCTTAAGTTTAGTTGGAATTTGGAACAGGAGAAATTTTCAACATTGCCAATGCACTGGAACGGAGAATGTGTAGGCAGAGTTCGTGATTGTTGTCGATTTTCTTTTGACTCATACACAAATTTCCTATTTGTTTTTTTTTTTTTGTTTCGATTATAGTCGTTTTAACATCTTCATGTCATTCGCGACTTATATCAACGATGAAGTTGGCGGACAAGTCATTGAAAAACTTATCCGGTACAACTGTGATCGATGTTTACTCTTGGGCTCGAACTCACGGACATCGGCTCAGAAAGCAACTGACTTGCCAACTGAGCTATATCACAAGCCCAATTTCCTATTTGAAAATTTTAAAGTAGATACCGTAAGTGGTGGGGATCGGGATTATTTTTTAGTCAATTATGTTTTGTTCTTAAAAATTCTACGCAAAAAGTAACTTTACTATGTGTTGATTTTGGCTGTTTATAGTAATTTCGACTTTGTTTTAGTTAAGTTGTCAATGACAGGATGAGTTGTTTTACTTCGTGCATTGTAAAATTTACATTGTTCTTTATAAACCAAGTAATGTGCTATGATAGAGATTAGTATGCATGAGGAGCTTGATTTGAATAATAAAATTACCATACATTATATATTATTTTACAACCTACTATGAAGGCTTTTATTTCATGCATGTTTCACAAATATTATTTTTATTCACTTGTTTGAAATTGCACTATCATGTCTTCTCATAACCTGTGCCGGTATACCACACGCCGGTATATTCATTATAAAAACTTTAATTAATGTTGAAAATAAGAATATTTACCGGGTTCAATCACGATCAGCTCCTCTTAAACTAAACCATAGTAAAATGATTATACCCAACAGTAAAATTTATAACACGCACCCATAATTGTGAGTCAATATTTAATGTTTTGTTCTCAAAAGTACCCTGTGCATAGTATTTTATTTATATGAATGTGTACCACAATGTCGAAAATACTATGCGGACGCTAGTTTTAAAAGAAATTAGGCCATGCGGATTTTTTCCAAGTACAATTTTCAGTTCAAGAAATAAATTTGTCGTAGTATCGGGAAATTAATTGACCCCAAAAGGTGTTTTAAAACAAGTGTTAACAAATAATTAAAAAAAATGACTCGCCTGAATTAAGTCCTGTTTCACTCTAAGTTTGTGGCATTACATTTGAATTGAAACTTATTTTTTATTGTAAATTTCGGCTTGCAATTCAACAAATCTTTTGTATTGAAACTCAAATCTTGCCACTCAAAAACGGTACCTCGTCTTTAGCATGGCGTTTAAGTAAAATTGTAACTAAACAAGCTACGAATTTGAAACAAACCATTTTTACTCCAACATTCATTCATCGATTTCTTATTTAACACATCAACGAGTTGGTGCCACGTGACAGGTGTTCAGGTATCAGAAAAGGGGTAGGCTTGATAGCGGCACGTTATCCAAACAAACGGGAAAATTGTGCCTAACCTTTTTTTTCACAGATTTTATCATATAGGTACCTGAGAAACCTGAAAACCATAAAAAGGATTAGAAAATAAATTTAATATATAGGACACGAAGCCGATCCACGAAGGGATTTTGAAGCACTGAAGCTTATGAACTCTGCACGCTATAATTGACCTTGACCTATTTTCTCCCCCTCCCAGATACAACCTCATTGATTTCCAGTAGACATAAATATGAGATAAACGTATCTGGGCAGTACTTTTTTTTTTAGTTGATCACCCAGGTGGTAAATCCTTTTTATGGATTGCATTCCAAGGCACGGCGAGCGATCGAGTACCCCCAGTATGCTACTCTGGGTCCATGGGTGCAATTGGACGACTCATGTTACTAAGTACCCCTACGCCATAAAGTCCACCTGGGGCCGCAGACCTGGTTGCCAGCTCGAACTGTTTAGTACACTATGCTTCATTAGTGGGAGGTCTATTCGCGCTAATGCGCTCCAAGGCAATACTCATTAACGAGACCACTTTAAGCAAAACCTCTCCTTCTTACGACTCGACGCCTGAAGTCTCCTCTCACGACTTGAGAACCGACATCTCCTCGCAGTGACTCGAGATTCCCACACAAACCTCTCCTCTTCGCGACTTGAGGCCTGATCTCTCCTCTAACGACTCGAGATCCGAACCCTCCTCGCATCGACTCGAGGCTACCTCTCCTCTGCACGATTCAAGGCCCGATCTCTCCTCTAACGACTTGAAATCTGAACTCTCCTCGCAATGACTCGAGGTGACCACTTGTACCCCTCCTCTTGTTGATAAGGGGGCCTGATCCCTCCTCTTACGACTCGAGACCCGACCCTCATCATAAAGACTCGGGGTTGACCACACAAACCTCTCCACCTGAAGGTTTGAGGCCTGACCTCTCCTCTAACGACTCGAGGCCCGACCTCTTAACTTATCTTAAGGGTTCGAGGTTTGCCACCTTGCCCGTCGTGTGCCTGATCGAGAGCAGCTTATCCTAGACTCGCGCCTGTCACGGCACACGCGCGGGACTTAACGCAACGACTCGGATGATTCCCGACGAAGACGTCATCCTACTCCGACTCGAAAGGCTCTCCCGGCGCCGAGAGCCACTCTACCCGTGGGTATTCCCCGAACGTGGAATAACCCTTTCCCAACGATTTCCACTGCGAAAAAGGTCAAGTCTTATCCCCGCAGCTTCTGTCGTTGAGAACCGCCCTAGTCAGATACTCCCCGAAGGTGGAGCATCCTACGCACGAACGCGGCGCACCCACGGCATCCGCTGGGAAGTACTGGATAAGTCGCCTCGTACGACATGGACCAGTATCCCAGTGGCAGTATTCTTTATGCTGCTGCCACACAGCAGATCGCTGGTGTGGCTCAGTAGAACAAATTCCACATCGCCAATAGCTACTCCGTGATTAACCGAGGCCATATATTTTGATCAGCGGTCAAATGAATGGTACTTGTGATAAGCAGCTCGTTCACATTGCGCAAAACCTATGCTCTCTATTTGAACGTCAATAACGGCGCCGGCCACGTCCTAATTGTTAATGGATGGAAAAGAAAGGATGAATGATCTATTTTGTGCTTTAGGACCGAGGTTACCTCTGCATCTTAGCAAAATAATTTTAGTTGAAGGTGGGGTGAAAGGGATTTATTGGGAGACACTATTGCATAGTGTTACGGTGAATCATGATGATCATTTTCCTAACTCTTTGTACTAATTGAAAACTTTCAGCTGATATTAAGGCAAGTTTTTACGATGAGTTTAATGGAGACAAAATGGATATTGCAAATGAACTTAAAAGCAATTTTTATAAAATTTGGATTCGAAGACAAAATAGTTCAATTTTTCCATTTTTTTTGTCGACAATTACAACTATTTTAACTCAAAAAAAAATTATAAACTAGAATTCATTACTTACTTTGATTTAAAAAAAACGTTTATGTGATCAATATTAATGTTATGAAATCGCTTGGTACATCTTTGTACCTGAAAATAATCACATTTTCGAAGGTGATGGAAAGTATCAGAGAAACACGAAGAATCAACGAAAGAAAGGACATAAGATGCTAATACCATGAACATTTAGAAAAAAAAATACAAAGGCTCACCGGCAGGACTTGAACCCGCAATCTCCGCTACGTTTATGTGAGATGCAAAGAGATCCCTTCATGGTACATGCAGTATTGATTCTAACAGCACGACGAAGGCTTCGAAAAAATCAATGTCATTACAATTTTTTTACTGATATGAAATATTCATCAAGAAGTCAATTTTAGACTTAATCAAATTTTCTGTGTTTTTTTTCTTATTTTTAACTAATTTGAATGCTCTGAATCTAAATATGCAATAAGTTTTTATTATAATAGCTTTTGTAATTTCAAAACTTTTGTAAAATTGCCCTTGGAGCCAAAGGGGTATAAGTGCACAAAAGTTTTTCCGAGAAAACACGTTTTTGAAGTGTTGTGTCTGGCCTTTTTCCATATATTTTTTGAACAAATGTTTTTTTCTGTCGAATGAAAAAATATGTAAATAAAATTAAAAAAATAAGAAAAAATCCTGAAATGTAGTTTGAAATATGAAGAATCGTTTGGCATCATTAACTCAAAATCGACCATTTTGTCACTTATACCCCTTTGGATCTGAGGGCCTCATATGATTTTAACTTTGTAAACAGGTAAAATTCATTAAAAAAATTTCTGCACCTTCATCACAAAACTGTACATCATCACAAAAAAAGTTTAAAATAAAGGTTATTCATCAACTATCAAATTTCCCCAAGACCGCAGATAGGGGCGGTCCTAGAGCTCGCTTTGGGGGGGGGGGGTGATTTTACAAATTGAGGATACAGTGTATAGCCCCTTCTCTTTCAATATGATCTCATAGAACTTAGTTTAAGATGTTATGAAACATTTGAAAATTGGAGATTTAATTTCATCTTTTTTTAACCAAGTTTCTTTTTTTTCGATATTCTTTGATACAACTTCAATCGGTGAATCTATAATTTTCCTGTGAGATAATATTGATAAAAGCTGATTTTCGTATTTTGTGTACCAGGAAGACTTTATGAGCTCATTAAAAAATCTCTTGTTATAAGTGTCATTTTACAAATGAAAATGATTCACCTGTTGTTAAATAGAAGATTTTTTAAAGCAATTTTTCAATTATTTATATTTCATAAACTTCTTTATATCAATGAAAGTAAATCGAAACGAAATTTAAATGGTTTTCATTTCGCAACTAAACGTTTGAGAAACAAATATTTGAGATTATATTTTGATTATAATTGTAATAAACTCAAAACTGATTTTAAAACACTTATTTATCCTGTTAGGTTTATTTCTCAGAATGATGATTCCAAGATATCATGTTGTTTTTGATCAATTCTTAAATTCATTTCTCATTGTGAATTGTAGTTCAAGAATTTCATTTCTAAATCTAAATTTTATTCTTTTCTATCTTTATTTTAGAACTTCATTAAATCTGAATCGAATGAATTGAAATTTGAATCATTTGTTTGGAATAGTAACAATTTTCCAAAAAAGAGGGTAAATAAAATGAATAAAATGAAAATGAATGAATGTTCACATTTTATTTAAACATTTCCTTTTTCTTCGACGTTTTAGAAATAATTAAAAAATGTTCTATGATTTTAACTGATTTGGGAGTGTTAAAAAAATTCGCGCATTTTTTTTAACTTTATAAAAACATTGGAAATATAGGTTTATTTAAAACTAGCTTACCCGGTAAACTTCGTTTTACCTGCTAATGTATAAATCGTAATAAATGTTTGATTTCATCTACACGCTCTAAAATTCATCGTGATCGCGAATCGATTCTTATGGAAATCGTAACAAATTAAGTTGAATTTGTATTTGGACCACCTTCCATAAAAAGTGAACTTCTTGAAACTATTATACAAACCATCTCTGACTCAAAAATCCCCAATTTCACTTCATTTCGATCGACCATTCATACGTGATGTTGTTACAAAGAAAGCGCCTCCATTTTTATATATAGATAAGATGATCAACTTTTTCGATGACTGCAAATAAAATGAGTGAATAATTTTGACTTCTCAGGAAAAGTAACATAAGTTTTCTCTTTGATATTTTTTTTACATTTCCACGGAAATTCAGGAATCGGATCGTAATTCAAAGAAGTTTTAAACCAAAATGAATTTCGATCTTATTGAAACCAAAACGTTTTGCAGTCTTCTACATAGCAGTTGAATAAATTAAAATCATTATTATTAAAAAAAAATACAATGCCCAAAGTCAGAAATGAAATAGTCATATCATTTTCAATTGAATTTTCTTAAAATTGCCAAATCTCTGAAATTCGAAAATCTAGGCAAAATCTTAATCCTTCATAAAACTCAGGATAATAAATATATTTTTGATCGGTTTCTAGTTTCTTTTGTAGGTTTTTATTTCATTGAGCTGCAATTCGGTAAAAACTGCTAAGTTTTAGAATTATACGAGCCATAAAACCATAACTAGAAGTGATTGACAAAATCTAACAATTTAAATTATCATTGTGTGAATGATTTGGATTGATGATTGGTATAAATCTTAAAATTCAGCCAAGTTCGGAAACAAAATTCAAGATATGACTTTTTTTAAAATTAGATATATCACTAATGGCAGGGAAGCTATTTGTATACAGGACTGAAATTGTTGTCCTTTTTGGTGGTCTAAATCCTATCTGATTAAGTTATAATCTTGATATAATGCTATCAAAGAGGGATATAATTAAGTTATTATTGTATGGACTTTTTGATATAATTTGAGATATTTTAACATCCTACGAGTACTAAATTGAATATCAAAACATCTCATCTTGAAATATTTTTGTTTTTCTCTTCTGATCAGGGAGTTACCTAAGAAAATCCAGAAAAGTTTATTTAAAAAAATTTCAAATATGATATTTTCAATGTTTAGTTTACTATCTAGGAGTAAATCGATTCCCCTAAAGCTCTAGTTTAGTACAAATATGATGTTATCTTGTATGTTTTATTCAAATTTTATCGGCCAACAACGCTTAGTCTAGCAAAGCACTTGGGTGATACACAAATATTGTCGAATTAGCACCATCGACTCTCGAGGAAGAGTAAACAAAAACCACTAGCTCTTCGACCAAACAAATGCAAATGCAAGTGATTCCCTCAAACAAAAAAAAAACGAGGCGAAGCGCTGCAGCAGAATCCGGGAAGCTCATCCTCTCGGATCGGCTTGCATACCTACTTTTATCCTTTTTGTGGTTTTGGACGACGCCATACACCAGTAGGTACGAGTATGTCTATGAACCCTTGTTAGGCACCCACCCAAACACCTTGTGCATTCGAATATGATTTATGTAATATAACCGGATAATCTTCCTCTGAAAGCATTTTTGTATACATGCTCATTTTTCCTCGTTCTCGTTTCATGGCCCTGGACACAACCGGATTCAATTTCGATGCTGCACCGCACCCGTAACACCCCCGCAAACTGGAATGGCCGCACACAGGAGATTTGCGAATTCCGCAAGCTGTTACATCATTTGAATACGAAAATTTCCCTCCCGGTGGCCTGCCTGGCGCTGCTCAACGTGAGCTACACGATTTCCAGCATCGCCCATCTCTTCCGGGATTTGGATGCCTGCCCGATCCGGATCTTCAGCCGGACCATCGCCAACGTGCTGCTCTGGCTGGTCATCTCGCTGACACCGTTCTTCCAAGTAAGTAGGATTTGAACATCATTTAGCATATGTAGGCATACCACCTACAATTGAGGTCTGTACTTTTAATCACGTAAAGTATCATCATATCGTTAAAAAAAACTCTATGATCAACTTAAATTTCCTTAAAATTGGTTTCTAATCCTTTATAATAATTCATATAAATGGGATTTTAATACAATCCTCAAATAATGCCAAAAAATTTATTATGCAATACAACCGTGGCCATTTTGGTTGGTTCATTGCTGTTTAACGCAATTGTCATTAGGCTCGCTTGATTCGTCTGTTGTCGAATAATACAGTTCAACAATCAACATAAAATGAGCATCGTCCAATTACCGATTGATTTATTGCCAGTTTTGGCGCTGTAAGTTAAGCCACAGTTGTGGGTATTCGGGTTTTCGAGCCTTACCATAGAATATCACATCATCAAACAATCACTGATCTGAATCATTAAAATGCGATACAAGCTCTCTTACCCTTATTCTAAGCTTGCCAGATTGTCCGGTTTTATCTAAACTTGTCCGAATATTTAGTACAAAATTTAGGAATGGTCCGGCCTCTAATAACGGGAAAAAGCATGCTGAGTAGAGTACAAAATTTGGAATTTGATCCGTTTTTTTTTGTTCCTTCTTCTTTTCGAAAAACTCGGCCGGCACCGGCACGATGTTCATGGATGTAATATTGAGCCTACCTTCAGGAGTTTACGGGTCTCGAATGTATTAGCGATAATACGCTGTAGGGCTAGGTGGGGTAATTATGAACAAAATTTCTTCATTTGGCACACTTAGAGCCATCTTATGTTTATTTCTTATCATAAATTCTGAAAAGCTGCCAACAATGAATGTTTCCGTGCTCTTCATCATTCTGTAGAGCAACTTTTATTTTTTGGTAGCATCCCACGGCCTTGAGACGTCTGTTCATAACTACCCCGTCTGTTCATATTAACCCCACTCTCTAGGGGGTAATTATGAACACGGATTACGAACTTGGTATAAAATTTTTGAAAAGTAACAGTAGTTATACGTTACATTCACCCATAATAAGCAGTGTATGGTGATTTTTTACTTAAAAAATTATGTTCATAATCACCCCAAAACCTGTTCATAATTACCCCGAACAATGTTCATATTTACCCCGAAACTTGTCTAATATGATTTATATGGTGTCAGAAAATCTCAATTCAAAACCAAATAATGCAAATAATTAGCATCAATAAGAAAATGGGTTGTTGCATAAAAACCCAATTCAATTCATGTATTAAACTTATAAAATAAACAAATGTAAGCGAAAATAAAATGTTAAGCAACAGAAAAAATAGCTATTTAGTGTTCTTTTTTATTGATTTTTTCTATCTTTTGTTTCGGTAGTTTCATTTTTTGTTGTATCTTTTACGTTTTGGTTGGTTTATTTTTTTTCGTTTCTTTATGTCTTTGCAGATTTTTTTTATTTGATAGGATCTCTCCATACGAATGAAAATTAAGGCTAGTTAGGCTACTCGTTAATTTTCACATCCGTTTAAAATGTTCTGCGCAGAAAACATCTAGTCTTCACCTTAATGTTGTGAGCTAGGTTTTTCAGGTATCATGAAATTGAAACCTATACGTATACAGAAAATTTGAAAATCTTTTAAGATGGTTGTTTCACAAAAACACTCATTAATATGTTCTTGAATCAGTCAACAGTCATTTTTTGCAAGGCTTGATCAACTGGTTTGAAAAATATTTACATTAATAATTTTTTTTATCACGTCTACGAAATTTCACATTAGTAGCTCTATTTTCTTTAAAAAAATTCAAAGTTTTCCTCACCAAACGGAAAGAGAAAATCTTCAATCAAAAAATATTCATTTTGTATTAAATTAAAAAAAAATGTATTCGAACAAATTAACATTGAAAAAAGTATCTAAGCGTAATGATAAGACTGCAAGAAAATAGATTTTGGATCTTTGTTATCCGGATGTAATTCTAATGTTTTGAATTGCACCAAGTTGTCCAAACATAGATACGGAAAAATTGATCTTTTTGATCTTTGCTTTGTGGACTTATTTGCCTATTACATTTATCAAGGTTTTTCATATATTTTACTGTTGACCCCAGAGATTTAAAGTTTATAATAATGTTAAATGTCACGCGGTTATGAATAAAAACTCGAGCAGCAAACCATTTGTAAACAAATTGGTGAATTTTATTTTTATTAAAATTGAACATTTCTTCAAGTTTAGTTTATAACCTTGTTATTTATCAATACCAAAACAACTAGTTTTAGAAGTGCGTAAAACCTGTACTCGGTATTAGAGAACTATTCCTGGGGTACAGGTTTTCGGTTTCGGTATTACCGGTAAAACTATCCTTACGCACCACTCGCTTAATCTATGAAAAAATTGGCTGCCTTTTTTCTGTCAACCAAAAGCAAGTTCTTAACACGAATTTTTTAAACAAAATTAAGACTTGTTTAAATGTGATAACGGATTTAACCTTTTTCTCAAAATTTCTGTTTTATTCACTTTTTTCACTATTGAATTTTTTTTTTAGTTTTGATAAAATTGTGTTCAAAAGTTTTTTTTTCAAAGACTGGAAAGAACTGGCATAGCTTTTTTCTACATCCGAATCTCATTCTTAGAAAAAAATTGATTTCTCAAAAATTCAAAATATAACACTTATCACATTGCGGACTTAAATTTAATTTGAAATTTATTTAATTTGGTCCAGTGGATTCTGTGATATAGAACGCCGAGTGTTGACGTTTCCCGGTTAAGATTTCTTCACGGTCCTTAATGTGTTAAGATCTTACAGAAGGGAGGGGAGGGGGTGGTAGTTTTATAAGAAATTTACAAGAGGAGGAGGGGGGAAATGGTCTGGAAATGCTTGGGTAATTAGTGAATGGCCCCCTGAGTTGATGAATTAAACATTTGACCATCAAAAAGCCAAAGAAATTCCAGGAAATGAATAACAACATATGTTCATAATTACCCCATAGGACGAAAACTATGGGGTAAATATGAACAGCCATCTGTGAGTCAGTGCGAATAATTTTTTTCAAAATTTCTTAAAAATCCAGACAAAGCATCAAAAACTGGATCTCAAACCAGGTGATGCACATTCCAGCTTGATTTCCTATGATCAGATATTCAAAACATTGCACATTGTCGAAAACGACTTCCGTTTCACGGGGTAATGGTTTTTTAAAACGTCTGAAATGATATCATTAGGATTTGAAATCAGATCGAAAACAGCTTATAGCTATCAATGGGATGTTAAACTACCACTTTTGGAACTTTTTGTGTTCATTCATCCCCCAAAGCAGCGCGTATGGCACTTGTTCGGAATTACCCCGTGTTCATAATTACCCCACTTGACCCTATATGAATTATGGAATTTATCATTGATCTTCTTTATGAAATGAATTCTACAGCTGAATTACTATTTGGAATGAGGATTCGAAACTAATAAATCGATTTTAAAATATATTATATATTTTTGGAAGATTTCGAATTTAGAATTCTGTAAATACTTGACATTCAGAATAAAGATTAAGATTCAACGAAAAGAATTTCGATTAAGAATTGAGATTAAGAGTTCAGATTCAGATTTAGGATTCAGATTCGAATTTAGATTTCAGTTCCAGGATTCAGATTCATTTTCAGATTCAGGTAGGTATGTAAATTCTAAATTTGAGTTCTGGATATAATTTTTTAATTTTTGAAAAAAAAAAAGATTCCGAGTTCAGATTCAGGATTAACATTCAGAATAAAAATCAGAATACATATTTTAATACCGTAAACTGGGGGAACTTTGATCACTTTTTTCATTCATTTTTGAATATTTTGGAAGGGGTTAGATTTTCGTAGTACCTAAAAGCTTTAAAACCCTTACTGAGGTGAGGAGTGTTAAACATGATCATTGATTGCAGTAAATTCAAACGACATTGGTGGTTATAATTAAATGTTTGTTACAAAACCGGATTTAGAGTTTCGGGGTAACTTTGATAACAATGGTTTTTACGTATATCAACATTTTCAAATTTATTGTTTTGATGCCATTAAGCACAGGTGGCTCAAAACATCGATAACAGTAATGTTTTGTTTGGACTCAATTGAATTTTTCAACGTTTTCTTTCAAAAATAAATATACTCGAAAGATGGACAATGTTGCTGCATACATTAAGGGGCAAAAATTTTAAACATTTCTCAATTTTTTTGGCCTCAAAAACAAATAAAATTTTACCTTCATGCAATTCCCTAAGTCCTCGTACTGTTCCCATGTTCTTTTTTTCTTCAAACTTAACTATTTGATAGGGTTTTTAGCCATTTTTTCTATAGAGCCTTTTTCATGGAAAATGACTGCTTTTTTTTAATACCCAAAAATAATCATCAAATGACCATAAAAATAACACCTAAACTTAACTTAACCAAGAGAGAAGTTAAACTTTCTTATTAAACAATTCAAATGCTCCTAAACGCTTAAATTTGATCAGGAGAGATGTTTGTTTGTGAGCCTTCAAAAAACCAGATATTTTAAGATTTTGAAATTATATTTTACTTAATATTAAAAATCTTCTAATAAAAATCAAACTTTGCTTATTTGTAACTCAATTTACAGGCTTTCAAACGCAGTAAACAGTTTTCAGATATTTTAACTTCATACTTAGTTAATAATGATTATGTGCAAAAATTTCATGTTGATCAAAGTTACCCCGCTGATCAAAGTTTCCCCCAGTTTACGGTACTTCATTGGCATTCTGAATTCAGATTCAGATATCAAATTAAAAATATAGATTAAATATGACATCCAGGTTTGGTTACTTAGTGAAAATTTTGAATTTCTGTTTGGTATTTAGCCCCTGTGGTTAGCAAGTTTTGAATAAATTGTTAAAATAATGTCCTAAGCGACAAAGTTTTTCGTAGTACAAAAGCTGTTGGTATTGTGGTGAAATAAACTTGGATTCAGAATTAAGATTCAGATTTCAGTAATAAGAATTTGATTTTAGATACAGACGTGAAATTTAAATTCAGAGGTCATATTCAGAATAGGAGCAGCCGAAAAAGTACTGAATTAAGTTATTTAGCCCCTTTGATTATGCAATTTTTGAAAAAAAATGTTGAACATTTTTTCTTAGCGATTTTTCAGATTTTTTTTTTTATTTTTCAGAAAACTCAACGAAATTTGTGAAAACGTTTATTATGAATTAGGACTCATATCACAATATTTTTTGCAACAGTGTTTTGCTCCTTAACCTTAAACTGCACCTCGATTAAATTCCTTAAAAAATATAGGGGAGATAAGGGTATACTGAGTACCCGGGGCATAATAAGCATTCCTCTTTTCTACAGAAGTACGTATTTTCCTTAATAAATTTTCATGAGGATTTGTTTCGTACTACCTATAGTGTTAGTTTTTCACCAAAAAAGAAATATCCGTATCATCTTTAGCGAAGTAAAGCTTAGTTCTTTTAGAAATGGGACACTTTCATTTGCTAATAGCTCGTTAACTAGTAATTGGATATTCAAAATTTTAACAGCATTTTTTTGCCTGTAAAAAGTACTATTCGACCAATTTTTTTCAAAATTTAAAATTTACGCGTTTTTGAGATATGTACGATGTAAGAGAAAAAGAAAAAAATAATTTTGCACAGTTTCCTTTAAAGTTCGTCATTATCAAATTGATAGCTGACAAAACCGGTGGTTATTCAAAGAATTACTGAGTTTTTTGGTGGATAAGTATGCAAACACTGTCAATAATGTCCACAAAGTTCAAATCAAGCATTGGAGTGAAGCACATGATCGGCAACAACGGTTGAGGATCACCAAGGAAGTCAAGTCTCATACCAGCATTTTTATTTTTCAATAAACGAAAAACTAAGGGTAGATCGCTGAAATGTCCAAAACAATTTTCTCCGATAAGCTGAAAGTGTTGCCTAGTGATGACTCATAGAAATCCAACCTCAAAAAACCATTTATTGATAGTTCCAATGCTCTTAAGCTGTAAAACCGGTACCGAAAAAAAAACGTTCCAAAATGTGGTCAAAAATAATCAAATTTGTTCATTTCGAAACAACTGTATTCACTTAAATGCTTCCAGTTTCCAGTTTCCAGAGAAGTATTGGACCAAAAAGTATCAGAAATTGAAGAAGGAGGGTGAAGCCACCTAAAATATAGATTTTACGAAGTATAAGTTGGGGAAACTGATCCATACCATGACTGAAAAAAGTGTGCGCCGGCCAATGGGAGATACCAAGAATAAAGTAGAAATTCCTTTAACAAAAAACGGTAAATATTTTTTTTCAAATTTTTTCATGAAAGCTTATAACATTGCCTTCTTTTTCTTCATAGAAAGTATTTGGTTCAAACGAATGGTTTTTGAGATACAGGCATTCGTAACTGTCCCATTTCTAAAAGAACTAAGCTTTATTATAAAATGATCAGCTAGGTTCTCAGGTGATAAAAGTATTATAATTTCTGAGCACCACGAAATGAGCTTTTATGACCTTTAAATTATCTTGATCTGCAACATGATTTATACATTGTTTCTCAATTTTAACCATAACTAAATTTTTTATTTTTCACCTTAATCCATTTTAAAATGCGTTTTTACTTAGATTTGTTGACTCGGGGCGAACAGAGCACTATCAATCGGGGCACGATGATCGTTTTCTGCCGTATAATCAAGCAGCGAATTCATCTTGATGAAGTCAACTGTATAAAGGGTGATACGGTCAAAATTTGGTCAAGGGAAAACGCGTGTAAATCGGTAAAATCGTTTATTTAAAAAATCAAATTAAATTTCTTTTTCAAGTTTAATTAGTATAAAATTCAGGAAAAATATTCAGTTAGGCTTCCGCTTTTCCAAATCCGAATCGTCGGGCCTTACGCTTCACCCCTGCCATCAGATTTTGTACAGCCACCTTGTCCACCTTCTTCGCCGCAGAAAACCAGTTTGCCTTGAACTGCTGTTCGTCCTTAGCAGTTTTTTGGTCTTCTTTAGGTTCCGCTTGACAATAGCCCAGTATTTCTCAATTGGGCGGAGCTCTGGCGTGTTGGGAGATTTCTTGTCCTTGGGAATCACCTGCACGTTGTTGGCGGCGTACCACTCCATGGCCTTTTTACCGTAATGGCAAGATGCCAAATCCGGCCAAAACAGTACGGAACAACCGTGTTTCTTCAGGAAAGGCAGCAGACGTTTATTCAAACACTCTTTCACGTAAATTTCTTGGTTGACAGTCCCGGAAGCTATGAAAATGCTGCTTTTCAAGCCACAGGTACAGATGGCTTGCCAAACCAGATATTTCTTCGCGAACTTTGACAGTTTCATGTGCTTGAAAATATCTGTTACCTTTCCCCTTCCTTTTGCCGTATAAAACTCCTGTCCCGGAAGCTTCTTGTAGTCGGATTTGACGTAGGTTTCGTCGTCCATTACCACGCAGTCAAACTTCGTCAGCATCGTCGTGTACAGCCTCCGGGATCGCGCTTTGGCCGTCGTATTTTGTTTATCATCGCGATTTGGAGTCACTACCTTCTTGTCGTCTCAGCGGCTTCCGGTTTTCGATTTCCCCTCGATCCAGACTTCCTGGCTGTCGACAAACGTTCCCCAAACACTTTAGTTACATTTGTAACGGTTGATTTGACAACTTTTAGCGATTTTGCCAGCTTTGCGTGCGAGTAGCTCGTATTTTCGCGAGTCGCGAGCAAAATTTTGATACACTGCTCTTCTTCTTTGGACGGCATTTTAACAACTGAAGAGTGAATTCCAAAATCAAAATAGGAGCAACATTCTACACACACACCTTCAAAATGAAAGGTTTTCAGGTTTTTTAAATGCAAAATTGAAAGAAATACGTCAAGTTGATATTGATCAAATTTTGACCGTATCACCCTTTGATAGAGCTACAGCTTGACTTGTTTCATCTGACGATTTGGCCTATTGGTAAGGTTTCGGAAATGTAATCAAAAGACTCGGGTTCGAATGTTCGATTCCTGTCCTAAGTGATTTTTTTTTTCAAATACCTTTCATGATTTATTTTTTTTATTGTTACATTAAACAGCTAGTAGCATCATCCGCCAAACAAAGCACCAGAAACATAATGTATGAGCGTGTGTGAATTGTTTGAATTCTACAAACAGACCCACATCATTTTGTTATTGCTTTGTTTGATGGATCTACGCCTCACCGATATGGTAAATGAAAAAAAAAAAACACCTCGACCAGGAATCGAACTCGAGTCTACTGATTACCTCTCCAACACCTTACCAATAGACCAAATCGTCAGATGAAACAAGTCAAGCTGTAGCTCTATTGTTCAGTTGACTTCATCGAGATGAATTCGCTGCCAGATTCCCCGGCAGAAAAAGCTCATCGTGCCCCGCTTAATGGTGCTTATACTGTCCCAGGGAGGGTTCTCATTATGCCCCTACAGTGACTGGTTTTCAGCTTTCGGCAAAAATTTTTTAAAATGCATTTTTAAACGTTTTTATCTACTTTTTCAAGCTTCAGCCAATTAGGCAATAGACTAGTTTAGTGTCTGAACACGAAAGAATGGTGTAATTCACATATTATAACTGTTCTCTATGGTTAAATAAGCGTTTTCCTTAAGGTGGCCCTTATCTCCCCTAACGGTTAAAAAACTACCTGAAATTCGATGTGTCAACTCATCAATTTATTTTACTGGTTGTGCTTAACTTAAAAACTTATGCATGCTTCACAAATAACACACGACGTAAAACAGCAAACAGGCTTCAAAAGTTTGAAAAAAAAAATCAAAATTTCATGAAAATATAGCCACAGAGTTGTAAACCCAAAAAAAAAACTCTCTTATTAAAAAAAAATACTCTTAGATTGTCTGTTATCTCTACAATAAGAATATCAAGCCTAGCTAACACCGATTTCTATTGAGCCATTTGTCGAAAGCCAATCTCGCGTCACGCGGAGGAATTTGTCAATCGTCAATTCTTCTTCGCAACACATAAAGCCTTCGCAAACAGTCATGAAATTTGGAACAAAAAATCAATTTTGTCATATTCAAATATCAACATTTTTGGACGTGCTTTCTTCCGTAAAATACACAACATACACACACACATTCCACTCCAGTGCCATGTGATGGAACATCACGCGTACAAACGTGCCAGAGATTTATTGTAGCTTCGGCAGGCAACAAGCCCCGAAAAAAAAGATACGTGATCCCGTGTGCTCCGATGCTTGTAGTATACAGGATGTTTTTCTTGCCCCCGGATTCGAGCCGAGCTCAGTCGCCGCAGATCCTCCAGGCTATCTACATGGAAAGGTTGGTCTTGGAAGCAACATACAGCATCACTATCTCATCCGCATCTCATGCCGCCCGGTTTTGCGGAGGTGTGGAAAATGTGGTTATAGCCGATGATGGTTATGTTGGGGTGGCCTTTTTCTTGCTCCGATGAGCATTGCCTAACGCGTTGTTCGCTTTCCATCTCCATCATCATCATTCTCTCGTCCCGCGTCCGTGCGTCGTGCGTGCGTTGCCAATGCTGACTGCTGGCTGACGGATGTTAGTTCAAGCGCTTCTAGCTCGACCCAAACCCTAGGCCATGTGGCATTTTCTGTTGCTGGTGCTGGCTGGCTGTGAGCGAAACGAAACGTTTCTTTCTTCCCATCGCATTGACGACGGATGGCCAGAAAACTGTTGAAGGTGCCCTGGCTTAACTAGAGGGACCCCCGCAAAAGCAGAAACGCAAAAGCACTCTCTGGAGCCTCAAATGGGATCGTTTTGGATGGGGCACGAACAAAAGTAAATGTGATATGCTTCGCTGACTGATGGAAATAGTTTCCGAGAAGTCGTTTCAGGCGGAAAAGATAGCGTATCGCAAAAAAACACACACGCACAGACAACGGTTATTTAGGTAAATTTGAAATATGCGCATAATTTACGGCTTAATTTTTCATAAACCTCTACATGGTAAATTGCCCGATTTAGAACCCAAATCTTTGTGTCGAATATATTTACTTATTGACAAAACTCGAAATAGCGATTTTGCCGGTATAGACAACAGCTGTTGTTTCAACATTTGGGGTTTGAATAAAAAGTAAATGCATTGAAGTTTAATGTAAAGACAAATTTTTATTTATAGTATTATCACTACGCTATCTAAACTTCTCTACATTTTTCAGCGAAAACATAATCTAGGTTCTAGGGTAAAACAAAGTTTGAAACACTGCCTAATATCAGGCGTTTTCAAACAATGTTTTGTCAACTTTGTTGGAAAGAAAATAAATTATGCTTTAATCCGATGGATGACCATATCAATCCTTTGTAATGTAGGTAGCTCGAATTCAATCCCATCTATCACGAGATTGATCCGAAAATAATTACTATAAGTCCGTATACAAATCCAATTCAGTTAAGCGAATTACGTGCGTGGTTTTTGGCCATAAGTAAAATTATACTGTCCGTAAATTTAATTGGATAATAGTTAGCCGGCCAGGCAGTTGTAGCACCAAAACAAAAACCACAATTTCCGCATTTGTCGCTCTCGATAAATAAATGCTTTAGTGCTGGAATCGAATAATCTACACCAATCCGTTTTTCGTTTACTCCGACGATGGTTTAGTTCAGACTTTGTATGCCTAGATCCAAACCGACGAAAATAAGCCCTTTCGCTGTGCTGATCCGATGCAGGCTTTCGAATTATATTCGGCCGGCACACAGGCATCAAGCATAACAAGTGTATTGCATTGCAGCATGTTTGTTAGGGCTTCGAACCAAAAACCGACTGCCAACTTAGGACATTCAGAGCTGGTTTGAGCGTGCCGTATTAAATTGAATTATTTTCTGAAAATTAAATCCTGTTGCATATTTTATTTGCTCAGCTCATTGAGCGGTCGTCGGTCCACGTGCAGTTGCTTTGTAGGGATTTATCTGGCAGCGTGTTTACGCAAGCACAGCTCACACGAGAAGTTTCAATTGTGTAATCCTAAGAGCAATTTAATCGAGTTTACAAACCAATCCCAGAGTCCATGACCGGGGATGGTAAGGGCGCTTGCACTCTTATCTCGATCAAATCACATAAATTTCAATTAGAATTCTCCGGTAAAATCCTATCTTAAATCTTTTCAACGGTGAAAGAAGGAAAAAAAATCAAAGAAAATGGTCTATCAATTTATTTTACGACATCACTTGATGGACATAGTTCCTAAAATTCAATCAGTCCATGGTAACCGTTCTCCAATTGCTCGGACATTCCACATTCGCCAGATCACGCATTTGGTCTAACCACCTCGCTCGTTGCGCCCCTGATCGTCTCGTTTCTACCGTATGCGTAGCGAACCTTCTGGATATTGGGTTCGCCGTGGAGTAGCGCGAGCTCGTGGTTCATCCTTCGCCTCCACACTTTGTGCAAGGGATAAGTCTTCCGACCGCAGTTGCTTGTGGAGTCCATAGTAGGCACGACTTCCGCTGATCATTCACCGCCGGATCTCACGGCTAATGTCATTGTCTGCGATCACCAGTGAGTCGATATAAACAAAGTCTTCGACTATCTCCAGCTCGTCGCTGTCGATCGTGACCTTGTTATTACTGGAAAAGCTGGCTCGGTCGGTCTCGGATCCACAGGTCAGCATATACTTCGTCTTGGACGTATTAATCATAAACCCATTCTTTCCTGCTTCGCGTTTCAGTTTGCGGTAGATTTCCTCCACCGCCGCTGCAGATAATCTGCCGACTATATCAATGTCGCAGACAAAGCGGATAAGTTGACTGAATCTGCTGAAAATTGTGCTTCCCGGAGAAGCCATTCTCGTCCATGATTTCGTATGCGGCTTTGAAGTCGACGAATAGATGGTGCGTAGGGACTTGGTGTTGACGACATTTTTGGGGGATTTCCTGTAATGCGAAGATCTGGTCCGACGTAGACCGTCCCTTCATAAAGGGCCTTATTCTGCGAGGCGAATGAAGTGACTCGGAGTCACATTAGTCGTAGTCACGTGACTCTAGTCGGGGTATTCCGAGAGGCGACTCACTCACGGTGACTAGTTCATTGCCTCGGTGACTTGATGTTCATTTTGACGTTCCAGAGGCAATGAACCAGTTTCATCGGGTTCACCATGCGAACTGTCAAACATGTAAGGAACATTCAAAGCAGGTAGTGTGATATTCAATTTCTTGGATGACGTCACATTCATGAAGAATTTAAAAATAATGCATTCAATTTTTATATAACCAAACCCGATGTAGGATTTCAAATAAATTTCAATCTTCTTCGAACATGCTGTAAATTCCTAAGCAAAATTAAAATTGTCTTTCGTTCCAGTTCTGGTTGAGAATTGGAATTTGTATTTTTGTAAACATAAAAAGGTTAAATAGTTTTGGTCTCGTTCAAGCTGAACATTGGAATTGTACTTTTGCATGCAATGAAATTTCAAATTTAGATTGAAAGTTCATATGAAAAATCCATATAAATATTCTCATTCCTGAATTTTGTAGAGGAGAGTGGGGTAACGTGGGCCATGGGGAAACGTGGGCCACTCTTAATGTATGGTTGCGTTTATTTCAATTTTTTTTAAGTACAATTTGTTCAATTAATTTTTATATTTATTTACAACTAGTTTATTAAAGGCTTTTTACTTTTAGAAGTTTTTTTTTGTACCGAGTGTATACGTTAGGGAGGGGGCCAAAATAGTAAAGGCTACTAAACATATAGAATTATTTGAACAAGGGAGGGGAGAAGTTTATAGGAGAATATAGAGAAACTTAACATGCATTGTTTTATTTTAAACTTGTTGTCTAAAGTGTCTAAAAAAGGTCATAGTTATTGGTTTTAATTTCTTTTATTATGCTAGAGTTCTGTCTCAATAAGGTTTACAAACAAATATATAATATAGATATAGAACTTATTTTCTACCCATTTGAATTAAAATTTGCTGCTTAACATTTTGATATAACTTAAAACTTCTGATCGGTTTTATTTATTTTATTTTAAACGTCAAATGAGCCAAAACGTCAAAAAGTTATGTTTAGTGACGAAGATAAGTCCAAATATGAAGTAAATTAATTTTATTTTAGAAATGTTTCAGTACAATAAGGTGATGATAAAGCTAAAACTGAATATATTTGTCTTCAAATTTTTTTTTAACTTTGAACTTTGGATCTAAAACTTGTTGAAATTTGTTGTTAGTTCAACAAATCACCTACTGAAAAAGTGCTGTATGCTGTTTTTTTTTAGTTCAATGAACTATGTTGCTTGATTATTGAGCAATTGATTCGATTCACAAATGTTGCTTGAAAAAATTTGTTTCTTTGCTTAAACTTGAAAAAGTGAATAATTCGATTAAAAAGAAACGAACATAGCTTTTATTGAAATTGCTTTGTTTTTAAATAACTAATACACATGCATAAAAAAAATGTCGCACCTGAAAAATGATGTTGTCTTTTATAATTGACATTTCGTTTAAGTTCATCCGAAATGACTATCGGCCAACCTTCGTACATACTCAGGTGATGCAAATCAGATCGATTTAATGAAAAATTTGGCAGATTTTTTTCAAAATTTATAGAGTAAACGCATTCTGATTTGCTTAATAAATACTTTATTTTGTGTTTGCAACTAGCTCAAGTACTCTTATCAACTTAAAACTTACTTCTGTGTCTGTTTTCGTTACCATTTATTTGAATCATAAATATATTCTTCACCTTAATAAAATCGCATTGGTTTTTGCCACTGTATTCATTCGCAAGCTTCAAAATGAATCATCTGAGCTGTCATAGAACAAGCAAAGAAAAAAATGGAGTTTGCGAAAAAGGTAATTTTTGTTAATTTTTATTTTTATTCATAATGTTAATTCTCAGCATGTTTAATTTATTTCAACAGCTTACTAACGACCAGGGCAAGTTCCAGACGACGTTGGCCATATTGACTCCCGGCCACCACTCACAAATATGCTTCCCAGAGCTAAACCAAATGCAGCAACTGGATGAGGTACGGTGGCAATAAACCATTACCCAGGAATAAAACCATGGCCACGGTGCTGCCGGACAACACCGTGGAAGACGTCATGTACCAAATAGGAAAAAGTGAATGGAACCGGCTCGTTCCAGAGCACCAGGAAGTAGCAGCAAACTCTTCAGAATAGCCCACAAAGCTTTTGTAAAGTGGTTAGTTTGTCAATACAGCTGTTAAGGAAAAATAAATTTCATAAAGTCTGAATCCGAAATTTATTTCATTTAGCTGCAGGGTTTGTATTTTTGAATTAAATAACCTAAACCGTCTTGAATTTAAATTTACAATTATCGGTAAGGATTCCAAAAAAATCGAAATTTTCTTTCTTATAATCGATTATCAAAGGAACATAATTTCGAGATAAAAACTTAGAAACAGAATTGTAATTAGGGTCACAACATTTATTTTCAACTCAAATATCTAGAACTGAAAAGTTCTGTGTGCATAATAAGAAAAGCTTTTTAAATTGCTTATAAGATAAAAATTTCTAATTTTATTTCCGGATTTCTAAAATCAATTTGTGGTATTTTTTAAACATTTTTCATCTAAAAAAGTTTAGTAAGTTCCTGTTGAAAACTTCATTAAAATTTTGTCATATTTATACAAAATGTTATTTTTTCCTACCAAGTCACCTGCGAAATAGGTTACGACTCCAAAAGTCACTTGCCACCGACTTGAGTCACGCCATTCGCCTCTGAGAATACGGTGACAGTAAAAAAAGTTCATTCAAGTCACCTAAAGTTCATTCAAGTCACGGCATTCGCCTGCTAGAATACGGTGACTCTAAAAAACCAAGTCACTTCACGTCACTCGCCTCGCAGAATAAGGCCCAAAGCCGGCCGGATGACTTCCCACGAATCTGTTTGATTGTGGTGTTAGGCGGCGGAGTAGGATTCGGGACAACACTTTGTAGGCGGCATTGAGGACAGTTCGGTAGTTCTCACAGTCCAATTTGTCGCCCATCTTGTAGATGGAGAATAAAGGACGAACACGAAATTATGTCGACACCGAAAATGTCATGCCAATTTTCTTATAATGTTTAGAATCAAACCAAAATTTCAGGGTAGTTTTATACATACATTTACTTCAAAAATCAAAAGAAAAATTGCCTTGAGTGCAAAATTGAACGCATTTTCGCTCGATGTCCTCCATCAAAGTCTTTACAGTGTCATCCTGTACCAGTTTTTCAGTTTTTTTTTCCATTTTCATAACATGTTCTTCTTGTCTTTGAATGTCTTCTTGCTCTTCCGAAGTTCCCGCTATATTATTGCCCAGTACTGCTCCTCCGGGCACAGTTCCGGACGGTTTGACAGGTTCATGTCCTTTGGAACAAAATGGACAGAATTGGCCTCATACCAATCCAGGACAATTTTAGAATAGTGGCATGATGACAAATCTGGCCAAAATAGCGGAGCTTCGTCATGCTGCTGCAAGAACGGAAAAAGGCGCTTCTCGAGGCACTCAGATTAGTAGATCGCGCCATTTACTGTGCCCTTTGTCACGAAAGGCTCACTCCTCAGTCCGCAAGAGCAAATGGCCTGCCAAACGAGATATTTGGAGGCGAACTTCGACATTTTATTCTTCTTAAATTTGTCGTCCACATCGAACTTGCTCTTGCCGATGAAAAACTGCAACCCTGGAATTTGCTTCAAATCGGCTTTTATATACGTTTCGTCGTCCATCACACAGCAGCCATATTTTGTCAGCACCTTCTCGTAGAGCTTCCGTGCCCGAGTTTTTGCCGTCGATTGTTGCCACTCATCGCGATTTGGGAATTTCTCTACCTTGTATGTAACCTTTTCGACGATAGCCCAATATCGTTCTATGGGGCGAAGCTGGGGGCAGTTTGGTGGGTTAATATCTTTCTCAACTGAATCTACATCGTTATCCTCAAACCATCTAAGAGTAGATTTAGCGTAGTGGGCTGACGCCAAATCCGGCCAGAACAATGGTGGAATCGTATGTTTCTTATATAGTGGCAGCAACCTTTTCTGCAAACACTCCTTTTGGTAGATATTGGCATTTATTGTTCCTTTTGTAAAGAAACTCGCTGACTTCGCAGGAGCAGATTCCCTGCCACACAAGCGCTTTCTGACCAAATTTTCCAACTCAATCGACTTCTCGTGGTCACTCACATCCTCCCCAATAGCTGCAGTGCAGAATTGTGGTCCCGGAAGAGTACTGGAATCCTCTTTTACATAAGTTTCATCGTCCATGAGAATGCACGCATCTGGCTTCTGCAAAATCCGATGATACAGCTGCCGGGCTCTGGTTTTGGCTCGTGATTTTTGTTCAGCCGTTTGTTTGGACACTTTCCGCTTCTTGTATGTCTTCAGGTTGTTCCGCTTCTTGATCCGCTGTGCCATTCCGATCGATGGCCCCGCTTTTTTCGCCAAATCCCGTATTAACATCGATCGATTCCAGTTGATGGGGTTGATTACATTACGGTCCAGATTTGGGTCAGATGGTCCTGGTTTTCTGCCTCTTCCTGGCAAATCATCGAACGTATAGTGTTCCCCAAACTTGTGGATGATGGATTTTACGCTCGCCGGATGAATGCCGAAACGTTTCGCCACTTCATTCATCGAGATGCCCTTCTCTCGCATCCAAGTGTCCAACACACGAATTTTAACTTCTTTTTTAATTCGCCACATTTTGGGAGAAACGAATGTTTCAAACGTAAACAAAGCGCTGGTTCACTCTTGACAAATCTAGATGCTACATACAGGTGAGCGCAGTTGTGCGCGTTCAAGCGTTAGTAAGTAGAAGTATGTTTATAGTTAATTTTCGATACACTCCTTAATTCAAAATTTGAATATACTAGATTAAAGTGTAAATACAGGGTTGCTAGCGATTTTTCGTTTTAAAATTCCAAAGTTTTTCCTGGTTTTTCCCAGGTTTTTTTCCCGGTTATACATGATGATTTTTCCGATGTTTATTATACTCGTTTTTCATTTAAAATCATGGCGAATAAAAAAAATCAATAGAAAAGGATTCAAATTTCTAATAATTGTATCCCAAAACTTGTTAACCGATAATAAATCATGGCAAATACTTCGGCGTCTTGTAACACGTAATCTTTTCGTTTCAAATTTAAAGGTTTTCATAATTTTTTTTTTAACAAATCTAACAAACTGGGCATCTATTCGTATTTTTGCTCCACAATTTCAACAATTTTGCAAAAAAAAGTCCGGTTAAGTTGATCTTGAAACTATAATGTAGTACTTTTTGGCCAATATCTATAAATTTTCTAGAATTTCTATAGAGTTCTAGAAAAAAAAGGATAATTTGTATAGAAATATGTTAGCAATCTATCGAAACATCTTGAATGGGGATTTGTCTTACAAAACTTAAAATCATCAGATCGCAGAAAAATATTTAGTTATTTTCTAAATCCAGTTATATTTTTTGTACAAATTCAAAGACATGATTTTGAAAAAAATGTTTTTTTAAAACAAAACAATGAATAACTAGACAACATTGGAAAACCAATATTTTTTTTCTGGTGAAAAAGAGGTGTAACTCTGCTTAAAACCGCTTCACGAAACTTCTATAGTGGGAGAAAACAACAAGTCTCAAGATTTGCAAAACACAGAACCTCTTCAAGTGAGAGTGAGAGCTAGAGTCGTTTTCCTGACTAGACCAAGGAAATTAGAGAAAATAACACTTTTGTACCATATTGAAACTTACTCAGAAAACTTCGAACTGATGCATCAACTGGTGTCAGGTGGATTTTTATCAAATACATATTGAATAGTTGAATTTATAGATCACTTTAATTCATTTGTATGTTGCTGATCCTCTATAAAAGAGAACCTGGTTAAGTTAGAAACCTCTTTAAGAGAGAAAAAAAAGTTCAGTTTTGTGTTTAGTTTTGTCGATAATAGTTTCATTATTAAATTAATATCATTTGAGTTATGCTTGTAAGTGTAGCACACTTGCGGAGAGCGGAAAAATTAGTTATAAAAGTGATAACATAAACACTTATTCTACTAATGAACGAAAATAAGCGATTATGAGATATAGAGACTCTCAAAACCACTTAAATTATGAAATAATTCTAAAAATATTTTTGAAACTTCGTGAAAAAATTTCAAAATTGTCAATTTTCCCGGTGAGGTGCCGAAATTCCCGGTTTTTCCCGGTTCCCGGTGACGTGATGAAATTCCAAAGTTTTTCCCGGTTTTCCCGGTTCGCTAGCAACCCTGAAATAGTTGATAGGTTGTAAATAGTGGTATTAGGCTCTGTACATAGTAGTTATAATAACTTTTTGAAAATTGAAAATTGAACAATTCCTCAAGGCTGGATAAAACTTTTGTAAATGTAGAATCTCAAAACCACAATTCCCCTAAAACTGAAAAGAAAATTCTGTATCACTTAAAATTGTAACTAACATCCTTGAATAAAGATTAATTTAAAGTCAAAAAAAGGTTTTTTCATTTTATCGATCACTTTTAAGTGTATTTTCAGGATTACTGAGAATTCACATAAATTTATGTATGGGCGAAATATTGTCAGATGTCACATACCATTGAGGTGATAATAATTTTGAGTGTAGGGATAAAATATCATGGCAAAAATCTTACCTTTATGTTCCTGTCTTCGAAACCTTTGTGCGTTACGTGAAACCATTTTACAGGACAGCCACATCTGGACCAATCGAGATAATTTCATTGTTACTTTTTTTTCTTTCAGGCCGCTTCACTCACCGTGACCTGCCGGCAGACGCAAACCAGTGGCCATCTCATCAGCATTCGGCCATTCGTCCACCGGGACACGTCGTCCGAGGAGCTCAACACGGTTTTGCTGTACGCTTCGTCGCTCCGAATGTCGGCCAAACTGTTCCGGATGCCCGTGACCGCACACTATCTGTGTTTCTTCATTTTCTGTTGCACCATCGGACTACTTACTTTCGGCATGTGTCTGACTTGGCTGTTGGGCCTGTATGAATTACTTGATAGAACAATGATTGTATAACAAAAATTTGGAACCAATCGATACAATCATGTCAATTTGACAATTGTTAGTCGAACATTTGAAGAAACAAAAAGGAGACTGATTTATACGTTAGACAACGTAAAATTTATATCTTATTTGTAAGTGTTGAAAATTTGAAAATATTGTGATGTTGATTTATTATTTATTTTGTTGAATACTTTGTTACTTTGTCATTATATAAACACTAACGGAATTTCGGAATGATAAAAATTGTTAATAAAGACTGAATAAGTATAATTTGTTTATTACCTAGACTTTATATGTTCCTAACAAAAAATGTAAAACCAAACACTGAAAATGACTCCATCAATGATTCAACTGTTTTTTTTTTTTTTTCAAATATAATAATTGCCGTCGAGGGATCCAATCCATCAATTCCAGCTTAACAACCAACCTTTCTGTAAGTTTAGTACTATCGCTGTTGAAAACACGATAAAAAAAAAGCTTCGAGAACTTTCGAACCCGTCCAAGGTGCGGTGCGAAAACGTAACACTAGCTTTCCCTTATTCAAACATTGAATCTCACTTTGTTTTACTCGTATGTGGTGATACGTGTTGTCGGCAACTCGTCACATAAGATATCCCTTAAAAGCAAATTAACGAGGCAGCTGTGCGGGGAAAATTCTTCCTCCCATCTTCTCATCGGCCCATTCATGCATCGATAATCAGCCACTTTTCGTTGATCTGTTCGATCTGCTTCGTCAGGATCGGATTCCGGACACGTATCTTTACTTCCAGCTTTCCACCCACCGTCCGGCGGCCGTCCATCAGCTAAATGGTGGATGAATGATATGGTAGAAAAAAGTAAGATAAAAAAAGAGCCATAGAAACCATGGATGGAGTTGGTTAAGTACGTAAGTGCAAAATTGGTTACCCACGCTCGGGCGGTCGATGTGGTAGAAAACAGTTGGTGGTCAACTGATTCTTAGTTAACGATTGAAGGACCTCAGGCGGATTGAATTGAATAGAAGCTATCAGGTAGTTGAGGTATGTAGTTTTCATCAATTTTTTTTTGTATTTTCCCATGTCATATTGGGTTCCATTTATTAGATAAGTTCTTGGTATGTATGTATGTATGTATGTTTCCCCCATCGGTAGCAAGGTCCTGCCTATGTCTGTGTGGCTTGGCCTTCGAATTTCTTCTAGGGCTTCCACGGTCCGATGGTTCGTCGAAAAAAGGCATCCAACCCTCAGAAACCTACAATGGCCGGCTACCCGTGCCGCTTGCAAAAGTTTCTTCAGGTTATCCCCAGATGCATTCCTTCTAAAATATATATCAATTTATCTAGTTATTGGTAAGGAGAATAGTGAAAAAATCGTAGGAGTATATGATGAGAATATAAAAAAGAAAAATTATTATATATTTATTAATATTTAAAAAGGATACGAATCTGAAAGAAAAATTTATTAGCATATTTATGTCGCTCCGATTCTCTACCTCCCCGTGGTGCTAGCTGGGGTGCGAGCAACCTTAGCGGAGATCGGGTACCCAACCCCGGTGGATGCTTTGGTCGCATGCAGAATGAGTTAGGGAGCTTCGTACGCGTCTGTTCTCCATGTTAGGGGCGGCGTGCGGAGTGCAACATCGTCCTGGTGGTGTTCGGGACCCAAAACAGCAACATCACGACGGTCCTCCTGCGAGATAGTGGGGTTAGCTGCGGGCCTTGCGAGCCTGTGACTACTAAAAAACATAAGCAACAAATAACGAACAACAAATTTCGGATGGAAATCGGCAAAGACCCACGCGACGAAAAGGGACTATCGATTGGAAACTTGGAACATGGAACTGCCGATCTCTAAATTTTGTGGGCAGTACCCACGTGCTCTCCAACGAATTGAAGAGCCGCAAATTCGACATCATAGCGCTGCAGGAGGTATGCTGGAAGGGCTCCACGGTATGAACGTATCCAGATGGTCGTGCCATCTACCAGAGCTGCGGCAACACACACGAGCTTGGAACAGCTTTTATAGTGATGGGAAAGATGCAAAAGCGCGTGATCGGGTGGTGGCCGATCAACTCACGAATGTGCCGGTTGAGAATCAAGGGCCGGTTCTTCAACATCAGCATCATCAACGTGCACAGCCCTCACCTCGGAAGTACCGGTGACGACAAAGACGAATTCTACGCGCAGCTGGAGCGTGAATACGACCGTTGCCCAAAACATGATATCAAGATCGTCATCGGGGATTTCAATGCTCAGGTCGGCCAGGAGGAGGAATTTAAACCGACAATTGGAAGGTTCAGCGCGCACCAGCTGACCAACGAAAACGGCCTTAGACTTATTGATTTCGCCGCCTCCAAACGAATGGCCGTACGTAGTACCTTTTTTCAGCACCGCCTCCCACACAAGTACACCTGGAGATCACCGTACCAAACGCAATCACAGATCGACCACGTTTTGATCGACAGCCGGCACTTTTCGGACATCATCGACGTCAGATCCTGTCGGGGCGCCAACATCGAGTCGGACCATTATCTGGTGATGGTGAAGATGCGCCCAAAACTCTCGGTAGTGAACCCGGCGCCCGCCTCGGTTAAACATCGCGCGACTGAAGCAACCTGAGGTCGCGGCAGACTACGCGCAATCGGTCGAAGCAGCGCTGCCGGCAGAGGGCGAGCTTGACGAAGCCCTTCTCGAGGACTGTTGGGATACCATCAAAACAGCCATCAACAGTGCGGCGGAGAACGTCATCGGTTATGTGGAGCGATCTCGACGGAACGACTGGTTCGACGAGGAGTGTAGGAGGGTGATGGACGAAGAAAATGCCGCGCGGGCGGCAGTAGTGCAAAGAGGCACCCGTCGAAATGTGGAAAATCACCGACAGCGGAAGAGGCAGAGAGTCCGACTTTTCCGGGAGAAAAAGCGCCGCCTGGAGGAGGAGGAGCTCCAGGAGCTGGAGCAGCTGCATCGTTCCCAAGAAACACGAAAGTTCTATCAGAAACTCAACGCATCCCGCAAAGGCTTCGTGCCGCAAGCCGAAATGTGCCGGGATAAGGACGGGGGTATCCTGACGGACAATCGTGAGGTGATCAAAAGGTGGAAGCAGCACTTCGATGAACACCTGAACGGCGCACATGCAGGAGATCAAGACGGTGGGGGAAGGTACATAGCCGGCGCACAGTGGTCCAAAATGCGAAAAACGTAATCGTTGCTTATAACTTTTTTAGGTCACATTTTAGCATATCGGTGTTTTCGGAGAAGTTTGTCAGTAAAATCAGCTCTATAATAAAAAACTATTATTTTTCTGATTAATCCCCCTGCAAGTGAGATAAAATTTCTAACTTCTCTGTTATAGGTTTTAGCTCTTTGATGTCTTCGACAAACTCGTTAAAAATCAAATTTTCTACAACTTTGTCTCAGATACCAAGCTTCTAAAATAATTATTATCCGAGATATCAGCCAAATAAGAAACTTAACCTCTAACAATCAGTATTTTAATAATAACTTTTTTCAGTAAATTTTAAGTTTAATAATATGTTCCACAAAGTTGTTTGTCTTACTAAAATACACCACTTTGTTGAACGTTTCAAGTTTGTAAAATGTGATACTGCAGAGCTATGTTAAAAAGATTACCGAAAATAGGGCTTTTTCACGCCTTATTTTACAAACATCGGGCAACATCGGGCAGCCCGCTTTAGATGCAAAATAAAGTCGAAGATTTCGTCTACAAGATGCAGGTACAATCGTCAGTATCCACTTGTATCCAAGCGAGATACATCAATTTTACTTTTCCATGTTTGCATTAAAAACAACGATTTCTATGAAAGCACATACAGCGTATTCTACTAGGTACGTGTGTTTTCTTCTAGTGTTTCTTTGCGCGATGTCAGAAGCAAAGGTTTGGAAGCGCATTTGTATTATCAGCATCTCCAGCTTGTAGAGGATATCTTTTTCAATTGAACACATAATAACCTGTACTAATAATAACGCTTTCAAACCTTTGCTTCTGACATCGCGCAGGGAACAGCTAGAAGAAAACACACGTACCTAGTGAAATGCGCTGTATGTGCTAGAAATCGTTGTTTTTAATGCAAACATGGAAAAGTAAAATTGAAGTATCTCGCTGGGATACAAGTGGATACTGACGATTGTACCTGCATCTAGTAGACGAAATTTTCGACTTTATTTTGCATCTAAAGCGGGCTGCCCGATGTTGCCCGATGTTTGTAAAATAAGGCGTGAAAAAGCCTTATTTTCGGTAATCTTTTTAACATAGCTCTGCAGTATCACATTTTACAAACTTGAAACGTTCAACAAAGTGGTGTATTTTAGTAAGACAAACAACTTTGTGGAACATATTATTAAACTTAAAATTTACTGAAAAAAGTTATTATTAAAAAACTGATTGTTAGAGGTTAAGTTTCTTATTTGGCCGATATCTCGGATAATAATTATTTTAGAAACTTAGCATCTGAGACAAAGTTGGAGAAAATTTGATTTTTAACAAGTTTGTCGAAGACATCAAAGAGCTAAAACCTAAAACAGAGAAGTTAGAAATTTTATCTCACTTGTAGGGGGATTAATCAGAAAAAATAATAGTTTTTTATTATAGAGCTGATTTTGCTGACAAACTTCTCCGAAGACACCGATATGCTAAAATGTGACCTAAAAAAGTTATAAGCAACGATCACGTTTTTCGCATTTTGGACCACTGTGCGGCGTAGCCAACGACGAAGAGGAGCCACTCCCAACGATGAGTGAAGTTAAGGAAGCCATTCGCCAGCTGAATAGAAACAAGTCGGCTGGGAAGGATGGCATCGCAGCTGAACTCATCAAAATGGGCCCGGACAGGTTGGCCGATTGCCTACATCGGTTGATAATCCGGATCTGGGACATAGAACAGCTACCGGAGGAGTGGAAGGAGGGGGTAATATGCCCCATCTACAAGAAGGGCGACAAATTGGACTGTGAGAACTACCGAGCGATCACTGTCCTCAATGCCGCCTACAAAGTGTTGTCCCGAATCCTACTCCGCCGCCTAACGCCACAAGCAAACAGATTCGTGGGAAGTCATCAGGCCGGCTTCATGGAGGGACGGTCTACGACGGACCAGATATTCACATTGCGGCAAATCCTCCAAAAATGCCGTGAACACCAAGTCCCTACGCATCATCTATTCATCGACTTCAAAGCCGCATACGACACGATCGACCGTAACGAGCTATGGAAAATCATGGACGAGAACGGCTTTTCCGGGAAGCTGATCAGACTGATCAAGGCGACGATGGATGGAACGCAGTGCTGTGTGCGGATTTCGGGTGAATTGTCGAGTTCATTCGAATCGCGCAGGGGGCTTCGACAAGGTGATGGTCTATCCTGCATGATGTTCAACGTGGCGCTAGAAGGTGTTATTCGACGAGCGGTGGGCGAAATGCGGGGCACGATTTTCAACAGATCCAGTCAACTTATCTGCTTTGCCGATGACATTGATATAGTCGGCAGATCATCTGCGGCGGTGGAGGAGATCTACCGCAAACTGAAACGCGAAGCAGGAAGGATTGGGTTGATGATTAATACGTCCAAGACGAAGTACATGCTGGCCTGCGGATCCGAGACCGACCGAACCCGCTTGTCCAGTAATAACAAGGTCACGATCGACGGCGACGAGCTGGAGATAGTCGAAGACTTTGTCTATCTCGGCTCACTGGTGACCGCAGACAATGACACCAGCCGTGAGATCCGGAGGCGAATTATCAGCGGAAGTCGTGCCTACTATGGACTCCACAAGCAACTGCGGTCGAGAAGACTTAGCCCTCGCACGAAGTGTAACCTGTATATGACGCTCATTAGACCGGTTGTTCTCTACGGGCACGAGACATGGATATTGCTCGAGGAGGACCTGCGTACACTCGGAGTATTCGAGCGACGAGTGTTAAGAACCATCTTTGGCGGCGTACAGGAGAACGGAGTGTGGAGGCGAAGGATGAACCACGAGCTCGCGCGCCTCTACGGCGAACCCAGTATCCAGAAGGTGGTGAAGGCTGGCCGGATACGCTGGGCGGGACATGTTGCGAGAATGCCGGACGACTGTCCTGCAAAACAGGTGTTCGCTACGAATCCGGTAGGAACAAGACGAGCGGGGGCGCAACGAGCGAGGTGGTTAGACCATGTGGAGCGTGATCTGGCGAACGTGGGGTGCCCGAGAAATTGGAGAACGGTTGCTATGAACCGAGTGAATTTTAGGAATTATGTTCGTCAAGTTATGTCGTGAGACGGAATACTATGTAAATAAAAATAAAAATAATGTCGCTTTCAAAATGAAAATCAAGTCATATAAATTAAATCATTTATACAAGTGGTACTTTAAAGAGTAGTCCAATGCCCAATTGCCGAAGGATCGTTAATGGTTCTAATCATGTAGACCAGTTCAAATTACAATAATTTGGTGTTATGGCAGGAAAACATATAATATTGACTAGGATAGTTGATATTGAAAAAAAAATCTTGTTCATTAAAATTAAAATGACAAATTTCATAATTAAATTTGGCAACGCTGGATCATTCGGCGAGTAGCGAAATTCAATAGCTGTAGTTCTGCTACTTGCCACTCTTATTCGGATGACGTATCTTTAATTTTATTTATTCAAGTGAGAGAGGAAGGAAAACGAAAATCTGTATACAAACTTTCGAAGTATACATGTTATTTTCTAAAAACATCGTAGTATTTCTAGCAAAAAAAAAACCTGTGAAAAAAGTTATGTAAAAGTATGGAACGAGCTCACCGAATCATCGCATGTTAGTTCCTGCTCCCGCCACGAGTCTGCGGCAATTTCTTTCTAGGTTCCTTTTTCTACCGCATGGCGCAGATTGAGCAAATTGTAGTCACTACACAAACCAACACTTAGAAAACCTATCTCGAAATTTTGTTCTCATTGAAATGCCACCAACACCAACTCATTTTCCAACTTGTCGCCATCTTTCTTGGAAGGCTACATTCGATTGTAAAACCACAGATTAAAACACTCAAGTGAATCCAATTCACAAAGAATAACCACAAAATTTCAAATCACACTCTCCTGTGAAGCCCACTTTATTCCGCCCGCACTACTCGACCAAACAGATAAGCTTTTTCACGTTTTCTAACGCGTTTGCCGAAAAACCATCACGCAGCGCACTGAAAAAAGAACCGAACAGATCAGATACACACGAGACATTTGTTAGATAAGTTCTTGGTTTATGCAAAAACAATCGTATGTGAGCTCCCGTCTTCTCTAACTGTATCCCCTATTGAAGGAGAAAGATGTCTCAAAAGCGAATATCCATTTTACGTATTCAAATGTTTTCCCATGACAAAGTTGTTTCCATTTGCTCGATTAGTTCTCAAATTATGCGAAAAATTGTAGCCCCCTCCCCCCCCCCCCCTTTTCTCCTTCCTATCAACCCACTGGAAGGAGGCAGTAGTACCAAATATTCATAGAAACATTCCTTGTGCTCAAATACCCTTCCAAGGCTAATTTCGTTCCATTTGCTGGGTAAGTTCCCGAGTGGTGTAAAAATTTTTATGGGAGCACCCACCTATCTTAATATTTTCCGAATTGAAGAACGAAGGGTTTTCAAAATATCATAGAAACATTACTCGTAATCACATACCTTCCCGCGCCCAATTTGGTTCCATTCACATTATCATTTCTCGAGTTATGAAAACTTATTAGATTTATTTGAGAGACCCCCTCCTCTCTTCCAGGGACAGAGAGGGGTCCCAAACCATAATAGTAACCTTCTTCGACCTCCAATACCCCCATCTGCCAAGTTTCACGGAAATCGATTCAGTAGTTTTCGAGTCTATAGGGAACAGACAGACATATAGAAATCCATTTTTATACAGGGTCCGGCAATTGAAGTGCTACATTGAAATAAACATATAAATATTTCAAATTCATTCAATTTCTCTTGAAAACAAATTACTTTTCCAAAATTCACTGGTAAAGTTCGACTTGTTAGCCCTTGAGTTTAACCACTTGCCGCATACGGTCGAGGAACGCATCGTATGAGTCCCGCAGGTGTTCTTGTGGTATTTTATCCCATGCTGCCACCAGGCTTGCAATTTCTCTAACGAGAATCACCGACGTGCTCGGTTTTCGATTCTCGGTAGAGATTCACTGAAACGCACCGCAGAGATTTTTAGCCAAACCTCTGTAGAGAATCTGTTAATCAACACGACAGAGCGAACACACACTATAGTGAAAAAATGTTTTCACCACGGAGAGCGACAGCGACGGCAGCTAGCTTGGCTTGTTGCATTTACCAATACATTCGAAGCTGAACCACTCGCCCGAAACATTCATCGTTTGTTGATGATATTATTATGCACACCATCGTGTTTGTTTTTGTCTTTGCTTTTTCGTGGCTTAAACCAGTCGGTACTGTGTTGTAACCGGGGTGCTCTACAGTGACAAATTGTCGCACGCCGGAGCTATTGGAATTAGGTGTGTGTGTGGCTTTCGAAACCGGGGTGCGAATAATCTGTGGAGAGGAACAAAAAATCTCACCCGGGTGAATTGCGGTTATCGCACGGGGGTGTTTTATTCTCCGTTCTCCGTTTTTCTCGGTAGAGAATGGCATCCCTGGCTGCCACGAGATGTCGATTCAGGACCTCCACACCTTCATGTTTCTTCATGGCTCCCAACATACTCCAAACAGCAAAGTCCATAGGGTTCATGTCTGACGAACTCGCCGGCCACTCGGAGCTCGAAATGAACCCTGGAAAATATTGCGCAATCCAAAGTTGGGTTTTCTTCGCTTTATGAGCCGGCGCCGAGTCCTGTTGGTAAACCCAATCCCTGGAACCAAAATGACGACGTGCCCACGGTTCGACGACATTCTGTAGAACTAGTTCCCGATATGTATTTTGATTGATCTTCACTCCTTCAGGGACAAAAACCAGCGGAGTCCGGTCATCACGGATGATTCTACCCAAACCATCACCGATGCTGGTTTCTGTCGCCGGGTGGCCGTCAGCAAGTCGGCATGGCTTTGTGATCTGTTTGGCAACCAAACTCTGTCGATCTGCTTATTTACGAAAGTCGGTAAACACCATATTCTTTAACCTTCCTTCCGCGGCCCTCATCAGCAGCGCCTTCGCTTTTTTACCCGTTCTTGTATCGGCTTTACCGTAAGGTCTTGAACATTTTAGATCTTGTAGGGCTTGGTCTAAAGTTTATCTTTCAGGATCCGACGGAGACTTCGATCCGATATGTTGAGATCCTCTGCTAATTTGGTGGCACTACGACGAGGATTTCTCTTAAGGCGCTTCTTGACGATCTTCGCCATGGCAGGTGTCACCACAGTAGGTCGGCGTCCCCCACCATACCGTTCTCGACGCATAGGGCTGAGATAAAAGATCTCCACTACTGGCGATCCGGAGCCAGCGTCTTCACTTCTCGTCAACTGTGCGGATTTCAGCGGCTAGACTTCGCCGCCACGAACTTTTGGGCCTGCCTCTTCTTCGATGCCCTTCTGGATTCCAGTCAAGCGCCTCTCTGCAAATCTCGTTTTCATCTCTTCGCAGCGTGTGCCCAATCCATCTCCACTTACGTTCCCGAATCTCGATTTCTAGCGCCTTTTGATAACCCCGGCGATGAAGTTCAACGTTTGAGATCCAGTTGCCAGGCCACCAAGCGCGGATGATGTTCCGCAGGCAGCGATTCACAAAAACTTGCAGTTTTCGCGTCGTCACCGCAAATGTGCACCAAGTTTCACACCCGTACAGCAATACGGATTTGACGTTTGAGTTGAAGATTCGGATCTCAGTTCGTAGAGAGATCTGAACCATTCAGGCAAACTTTGACCAATCTCCCGTGCTATGAGTTTCCCACTGCAGTGACAAGAACAAGAATATGTATTGATTTATCTGTGAAACAAATGCGTGCTCAAAACCAAAATTCATCTACAGCTGAGGTGGTGTCGTATTATATAACCGAAAAGTATGCAGATGCGTACATCATAGCAACGGATGGCTCCAAAGACATGCATGGAACAGTGTATTCTGTTGTAAACAACTTCGGGGCTCCAACGGAAATAATTAAACTTGATAACTTCATATCACTTTATATGGCCGAACTTTTAGCAATCAGACATGCCACAAAAAATATTCTGCAACTTCCTATTGGTCAATACATTGTCCTAACAGACAGTTTCAGCAGCCTCACGAGTCTTCAAAAATTATGTGTCAATCAAAAAATCCATGCGCATGGTACGAGATCAAAAAGGCAGTTTCTGAAGCACATAACCTCGGCTATCAAATTCATCTTATATGGGTTCCATCTCATAGAGGTGTTCCTATGAATGAGCTTGCAGATCAGGAGGCTAAACGTGCGTGTGATGAAGGATTTCCAGGCGAATATATTTTGACATCGTTGGATGTTACTTTTCCGATACGTAGAACAGCATTACAGAATTGGCAGGCGAGTTGGGACAAAAGGTCGATTTTGCAAGAGCATTATTGCTAACGTTTCTCTGCGACCATGGTTTCATGGTCTGGATATAAACCGGAGACAAATTATTATCCTGTCCAAGTTAATCAGCAATCACTCGAGGCTTCCTGCTCATCTCCATAGAAATGGCATCATCTCAACTGCGGCATGTATCTCCTCGCGCCGTTGGACACGCGCAACTCTCAGTCGTATCTCGCCAAGGACGAGGGGATGGTCAGATGCAATGTCTGCGCTTCTCTTGTTGCGGACATCAAGAAGGCTCCTTCTCCATTTTCGGCTGATGCAGATGTGGTAAATTTGATTTTCTGCCATCTCAGGACCCAAGTGACCTTATGTGCTGGTCGATCCTGATCACCATGTTGTTGTTGCCACAAAATTCTACAAACAGCTCTCCGTTTTCGCTCATCTGTCCTAGGCCATGGCACCCCATGATGCGCTCAAAGCCTTACACGGTGTGTTTGTAGAGGATGTTTAAAAGAAAAAATACAGTAACTCTAATTTTTTCAGAAATGAAAAATTTAGCCTTTTCGGAATCATTTCCAGGCAAAATTAAAATATTTGGTCGGTGAGTCCCCATATGTTTTGTTTTTTTGAAGATTTGTAGTCCATATTTAGACATTTTTATCTGTAAAATTATTCCAGTGCAATGGAATAGTAACTTTTTTCATTGAAAATTTATTTTTTTATTTTTATTCAAGTTTTTGTCATTCAGAAACAATAAAAATTTTCAACGCCTAGAAAGATAAGTGATTTGGATTTTCTGAAAAATTAATTTTTATATGAAGATTTATTTAAAATTTTATTATTTCGAATATCTTTGTTACAATTGCTGCTACCCAAATGCAACATGTATTTATATTCATATGTGTTTATCTTGGAGAACTAATTCCGGTTAAAAAAAATTATGAAACATGGATAAAAACAGTCCAACACCATTTGATTGGTTTCCAACAAAATATTAAAAATCTTTTTTTTTCAAAATTTTTCCTTATAATATTTCCACAATATTTGCAGGCTCTGATGCATATGAATACGCACTTTAGAAAACAAAAATAAAATTTTTGGTATTCCACTTGTTTTTGGCATTTTTGAATTTTGTTTACCTCAGAATAAATTTAAACATACACAAGCAGACCAGTTTTCAATAAAATTTAAAATATTAAATTTAACTAAAAGTAAAAGTACTTGCACTGAAATCCGGTTATCTTTCGCTACATAACAAATATTTTAAATTTCTTTTTCTCATATTGAAGGTGGATAAATTTTCTATCAATCATTTGAAGAATGGAAGTATTGTTGATATTTTAGAATCAACAATTATCAGCAAAACGATGAAAAACGATATTTTTTAAGAGAAACTTTAAATTTCATCAACGGTTTAGAACCATATATATGCGTGTTATTATTTTTTTTTTTTTTGTTTTAATGGATTTCTATGGTTTATTCAAACCAATGATAGTTTTTACCGTAATTGTTATAAAATTGTAGAAGTTGTGATTGTTTTACTGTGATATTAATGCTTCATTAAGGTATTTAATAATAAAAAAGAACTTCAGCGTACAGTAGAATAACTAAAATGAGTAAGGGATGAACAAAATATGATGAATCTTATGCGCTGCATGCAACCTTGCTATTAATCATTTGCAATTCACTTTTGTCAACAATACTGTTGATTTTTGTAAATTTAAGATCTTCAAAAAGATTGAAATGCATGTTATTGAGAAAAATTCCAAATATATCAGAGTTTTAGACGAGATTCATTCATTAAATAAAATTATTTCAAAAAAAAAATTATTAAACTCAATTTTAAACAAAGAATTAAAGATATTATTTAAATAATATAGTGAGTTGGAAACCGTAGAATCTAATATTATTTCACCTTAACAGTAATGCTTTTTGAATAAAATGGAGGAATCATAGATTACAGTAGGGTTACAAAATTTGGGCAAAAAAATGATAAAAATAAAAAGGTTAAAGAAACTCCAGGCTTATAATGATCATTGTATCAAAAGACAGTAACAAGCAAAATTTAAGCTAGAACGAACTGCTGTATGGATTTGCATTGAGTCTGGAGCGCAAATGGAATTTTGAGACATTTAAATCAGGAAAAGTATAAAAACTAATTTCTCATCAATTGTTTTAACCGGATTGTTTACTTTTGAATATTGATTTTCTGAATTTTTTTAAATCTTAAATTTAGACAAACGTTTCTACTCCAGGCACATCACGATAAGCGTTATCACAAAAAAAGTTATAGCACTTCCTAGTGTAAACTGATTTTCTAAATCTTTGAGCATTTTTTTAAATAAAATTTTCTAGATTGTTGCCACCATCAGAAAATCTAAAGACAATGAATTCAAATGGATTCATATTGTTCTAGATAATTCTAATAACTTCAGATAATTTGACCCTCTCAGGCTGCTGACAGGATTTGCCAGCCAATATTTAAATTTTAAGATTAGAAGATAATTTTAAGCAATTTTTACGTTTAAACAGCTGTGTTACTAGTTTTAAAAAATATTGAAAATTTTTCAAAGTTTTTAATGACATTGTTGAGTCATCAGTTCAATTTAAAAGTATTGAAAGTTAAAATTAAGATGATAAGCACCTCTGAAATTACAAAACACAAAATATATATTCATTTTTTGAAGAATTCAAATAAAAAAATTCCAAAAAAATATTTTGTATGGGGGGTCACCGACAAAATATTTTAATTTTTGGTGAAAATGAACCGGAAAAAGCTCTTCTTTCTGCCCATGCAAAAATTAGCGTTACTGTATTTTTTTTTTTGCTTTAAGTCCTTCTACGAAACACACCGTGCAATATTTATATTGCAGATTTTTTTATAAACAAAATTTCGACCTAAAAACTTTAATTTTAATCGAGTTTACAAGAGTAGAAAATAAATACGATTTAATTTAATCTCTTACTTTTATTTCTAAATCTTTGATAAATTTTTACCAATGCCTCAAATGGTCATTCTTGTGGCTTAAAGAATTAGCTTAGATATTACTTTCAAATTTAAGTAAATAAAAATACCTTTAATTTAACTGTTAAAACTTCCGAAAAAAATATTGGCAACTTCAGGACCTATTTTCGAAAGTTAGAATTCAAAATAAATGTTGTAGGTTTATTTAAAATCATACTCAAATTAATCCAGTTGCATTCCATAACAAGTGTTGATTCGAAACATCTCAAATAGTTATATGCCGCATCTGTAATTTGATATACGGTTTTAAACTACTTGAGGGGGACCCAATAAAAAAAATCTTTGGCACACTAATCATGGTGTGCAGAAGTAAAAATTTGATAAGTTCAAACAGCTGTTAGTAATGTAACTAACGTTTAGAGATACTCATTGGCAGAGGACCAAAAATGAACTTACTATTTTTAATTGAAAAATATTAGGATAAAAACAATTAACAAAATTTCACAAAAATTTCATTTGCAAATCCCCTGATTCATTTTTACTTCAACCACAAATCCAACCAAAGACTACCGAGCCCACAATACCGAATAGGCCTTAAATATTCATTCATACGCACCGGAAAGGCATCGTGGATCTCGCACTGCGTCTCCAGGGGCTGCAGCTTGACCTGTATCGTCCCGATGAGCGTATCCGAGCGAAGAAAACCTCTAAAACAGGAAAAGGAAAAAATACTCGTTGATTCGGGTGCAGCACGGCTAGATGACGACTCTGATAGACGGCGGTGGCCACAGCAAAGGCCAAAGCAGCATGGCCACTGATGACAACATCCAGTACCCCAACATCTGCAACACGTTCGAACGCGCGCACACCGAGCATTTGATTGAGGGTGGTCGGGCATGTGTATGTGCATCCGTGTAGACGGTCATAAATGGGGATCCATGAAAAAAAGGACCGGGTTGTTGGCCACGAATAGTGAGCGCCGGAATAGAAGGAAAGAAAGAAAAAAAAAAGATATCTATTGACCTGTCGTTTTGAAGTGAATTTCTGGTTTGGTCGGGCCCCGGAGATCCGAGCAATGGCGATGCGCTTAATGCGTTGCGACAATGTCAAATGACTGGGAAAAAGCGTTGGTCGGCTTGGTTCGACTAAAACCCGGAAGTGAATGTCCCCTTTTTTTATTGAAGCGTAATCAAATTATGCCCGGTCTCAACCAAATTTGGTCGCACTCGGTTGGTGGTAATCGAAGGCTTTTTTTCTATCGCTTACCAAAGATTAAACGCATCTCTGTGTATTTCGAACGTGTGCAGAAAAGTTGAAGTGCTGGAAATGCATTTGTCTTGTATCTCAGAGTTTTTGCCAATGTATTCAAACTAAAATGAACGTTGAAAGGTTATTTGATTTCATTGAAATTTCAAAAGTGACATGGCTGTCCCGGAGGATTAAGGTTTAGTAGTTTCGTCCTTGAGGGCCATCTGGTAGATTGTTTTTTGTTCAATAGCAATGTAAGCTCATGCACTGTCAAGTTAATGCACTAAGGCAAGTGTAACGTATTGCTTACCCTTTGGAATAGACTTCGCACTTCATTGTTTGCCGTTTGAAGATTCGCTGACAGGCGCGTTGTGCGCGCTGAATTTCGATGCTCTGACAATGCTGGTAATCCGGATTGTCGGTATCTTTTATAAGATTAGTTCGTGCCTTGAAGGGATCGTCCTATACGGTAAACAGAAAGAAAATACAAGAATTTTAAAGTATATTCTAAGTTTGCTTATGATAGGCATAAGTATTCGACTTAAGTTAACTCATGGCATTTATTCAAAGAGACTCAAAATAATTCTTGATATTTATATATTTTTCTATGTTTGTAAAGACTGTTCAAGAAATTATAAGCACACTTTCTTTTTTTTGTAAATTCTTTATTTGAAACGGCTCATACCTTTAGGCTTTAAGGAGCCAAACTCGTTTTGTTTGATTACAATTGTGTGCTTATATCTAGTTCACTTTTTTAAGAAAAAAGAAGATAGGTAGGAAAAACAAAAAATAAAAAGAATTATAGTCGAAGATCAATAGCTTTTAGGAAAAGGTATATTTCGAACATATAGTCCAAGTCCATCACAGCTAACACATCCCTCACTGGAACGTCGGGTGGTTTTCCTCGGGCCCGAAAGGAATCTATGAAGTTCGCTCTGGTGACAAGGTGGTCCTCACACGACCAAACAATATGCTCGATGTCATGGTAACCTAGGCCACAACCGCATAAATTGCTGCCAGCAATATTTATACGATAGAGTACCGCATTCAAGGAAGAATGATTGGACATGAGGCGGGAAAATATACGAATAAAATCCCGACTCAAGTTCAATATATTAAACCAGGGTTTAAGGCTTACCTTTGGGATAATCGAGTGGAGCCACCGACCCTTCTCATCCTCGTCCCATTTGCGCTGCCAGTTGATAAGAGAGTTTCTCCGAGCCAAGAAGTAAAATTCGTTGAATACGATTTCACGCTGGTAAATGTTGCCTTCCATCGCACCCACCTTTGCAAGGGAATCTGCCCTCTCATTGCCTACTATCGAGCAATGTGAGGGAACCCAGACAAAGGTGATGGAAAAACAACGTCTTGATAAAGTAGTCAATATATAGCGTATCTTTTCGCGTGAATTTTCCTGGTCTTATGGAACGGATTGCTTCAACAGAGCTGAGACTATCAGTTATAATATAGTAGTGTTCCACAGGTCGAGCGGCGTTACTATCCAGAGCGCAATGAATAGCAGCTAATTCTGCGATGTACACAGAACATGGTGACTGGAGACTGTAAGAGGCGCTAAATATTTCGTTGAACACTCCAAATCCTGTTGCTTCCTCTATAATTGATCCATCGGTAAAGTAAATCTTGTCAGCATTGACGTGTCTATATTTAGCTTCGAAAATTCTTGGAATCAAAAGAGGACGATGCGGATCCGGGATTCCACGAATTTCCTGCTGCATAGACATATCAAACTGGACAGAAGAATTGTCGTAGTCAGGGCTACAAACACGAGTGGGAGAATACGAAGAAGGGTTTACCTGCATTGACATGAGAACATGGTATTTAGACATAAATCTGGTTTGAAGATTTTGCTCAAGTAACCTTTCGAAATTCACAATCACCAATGGGTTCATGACCTCACACCTAATGAGGAACCTGAGTGATAGTAAATTGAATCGATCCTTCAGAGGAAGTATTCCTGCCAAAACTTCAAGACTCATATTATGCGTTGAGGGCATACAGCCCAACGGTACTGGATACGCTCGAGTTTGACGATGTGAGTTTTGGCAGCTGATTGGAAACAGAAACTACCATATTCCATCACTGAGAGAATAGTTGTTCGATACAATTTTAAAAGATCTTCTGGTTGGGCTCCCCACCAGGTGCCAGTGATTGATCGGAGAAAATTGATTCTTTGTTGGCATTTTCCTTTCAGATACTCAATATGGGCCCTCCAGGTACACTTGGAATCAAACCAAACCCCAGGATACTTGAAACACCTCGATTGAGTGATCGTTCTGCCTAGGAGTTGAAGCTTAGGTTGAGCAGGTCTATGTTTCTTAGAAAAAACAACCATCTCCGTTTTCTGAGGGGAAAACTCAATCCCAAGCTTTGGGGCCCAGGAAGACAATCTGTCTAAAGTATCTTGTAAAAGTATGTGCAGATGAGACTCAGTAGATCCTGTGACAGACACCACGCCGTCATCTGCAAGTTGTCTTAAAGTGCAGCCTTCAGAGAGACAACTGTCGATTTCACTTACATAAAAGTTGTACAAAAGTGGACTTAAACATGAACCCTGTGGGAGGCCCATATAAGATGTTCTTCTGACTGCAATATCTCCGTGAGCAAAGTTCAAATGTTTCTCACAAAGCAAGCTGTATAAGATGTTGTTCTATAGAGAAGGCAGACCCCGGGAGTGCAACTTGTCTGACAACACCTCTATTGAGACTGCATCAAAAGCTCCCTTTATGTCTAGAAACACTGAAGCCATTTTCTCACGTTTTGCGTACGCCATTTGTATCTCTGAAGACAGCAAAGCAAGACAATCGTTTGTTCCTTTGCCCCTTCGAAACCGAAATTGAGTATCTGAAAGGAGACCATTTGTTTCTACCCATTTATCCAAACGAAACAAGATCATTTTCTCCATCAATTGTCGTATACAAGACAACATCGCTATTGGACGGTACGAATTGGGATCAGACGCTGGTTTTCCAGGCTTTTGGATGGCAATGACTCTCACTTGTCTCCAATCCTGGGGAACAATGTTTAGCTCCAAGAATTGTTTAAATAAATTTAACAAGCAAAATTTAGCTGCATCCGGAAGATTTTTCAACAAGTTAAATTTAATTTTATCAATTCCCGGAGCTGAATTGTTGCAAGAGAGGAGGGCAAGTGAGAATTTGACCATCGAAAAGCTGGAGTCCAGACCACACCTATCTGGAGGCACGTTCCGAATTATTTTTTGCACAGGTGTAGAATCTGGACAGACTTTCCGTGCGAAGTTAAATATCCATCTTTGTGAATATTCCTCACTTTCATTCGTAGATGATTGATTACGCATGCTTCGTGCCACTTTCCATAGGGTACTCAAGGATGTTTCTCGACGTGATAAACCACCCACAAAATTCCTCCAATACGCTTGTTTCTTCCCCTTGATTAGATTTTTGAACTGATTTTCAAGGGAAACGTATGCCTCAAAATGGACAAGAGTTCCATGTTTTCGAAAATCTTTAAATTCTGTTGATTTGTCCTTATAAAGCTTGGAACACTGGGAGTCCCACCATGGATTAGGAGGCCTTCAACGCACAGAAACAAGAAAGAAAGTGGTACTCCTCCAAAGGAGGTAAAACATGCATAGACTCGATGGCTGTTAAAATTTCATCCGAGTACTTTTTCCAGTCGATGTGTCTTGTAAGGTCATATGTCATATTAATTGTGTTTGAAGAGTTGACCCCATTGGTGATTGTGATTTCGATAGACAAGTGATCACTACCATTAGGATTATGGACCACCTTCCACTAGCAATCAAATGATAGTGAATTTGAGCAGAGCGAGAGGTCAATTGCACTTTGTCTTGCAGGAGGTTTAGGTACTCGTGTTTTTTCACCCGTGTTCAAAACTGTTAAATTGAAACTGTCGCAAATGTCATAGATAAGAGTAGAACGACTATCGTCTATTTGTTCTCCCCAAACAGTTCCATGTAAATTGAAGTCACCCAGGATCAACCTTGGCTCAGGAAGCACTGAGCACAGGTCCTCTAGGTGACTTCGATCCACTGCAACTCTCTGAGGCCAGTACACACTGACAACACATAAGTCCTTACCTCTTATAGTTCAATTCCGCCTGATAAAGGAAGGTGAATTCTGTAAAAAGGGTGGCGCTTATTGATCTCCAAAAGCACCCCTCCATAAGAGTCGACACGATCCAGATGGATAATATTAAAATCGTGGAAAGAGATGTTAGATTGAGAAGAAAGCCAAGTTTCGGACTACGCAAAAATATCGCAACGAGTTTTATGAAGTAAATAAATCTTTGAATCCAATTTTGGAATAAGACTACGACAATTCCACTGTAGAACAGTGATATCTCCGACCTCTGGGCGTAAATTAGCCATCGAAAGAGACAAACACTGATAGGAGGGGCCAAGTTTGCATCAATTGCTTCAAAAATGTCTTTACTACAGGAAGCATCGTTGTAATAATGCCTCTGATGGATTCCGCTACATTAAAACACGTAAAAATTCCATTTAAAATGTCGGACAATTTAAAAAGCCCTGATTGGGTGGATGATTCTGGCAAAACTACGTTAGAGTTTTGGTTTTGCGAGGTTTCCGCTGATGTTGATTTGTTCTGTAGTGATTCTCTACCGCTGAAGCCAGGAGGAACTTGTTTTTCTTTGATAGCAACAGTCGGGTTTCTCTCAATCCTGTTTGGAGAGATAACAGCAGGAATTTTAGATGGTATTTTGGGAGAAGGCACTTTAGTACGCTTCCGAGAGCCTCCTGCAGAGAAGACTGGTTGTACTTCATCAGCCGTGTCTGTGTCATCATTATCAACTGGCAGCACTGAAAAACTGTTACCAGATTGAGATTGGGCCGGTGGAGAGGCGCTCTTTAGTATGGCGGCATAAGAACGTTTAGAACGTTCTTTTAAAGAGCGCCTCTGTTTATCCCAGCTGCCTTTAAATGCCTCGCAAGAGGAGATATCATGGGGTGAGCCCCCGCAATAGACACATTTCTGTTCTACTGCTGAGCATGCTCCTTCCTCATGATTCTCCCCGCAGTGCAAGCAACGCTTCTTATTGCAGCAATGCGAAGCAGTGTGCCCCAATTTGATGCAATTTCTTGCACTGCATTGGGCGAGGCACGTAAAGGCGTACTGGAAGCCTTAAAATTCCGTCAATCAAGACGTAATGAGGGAGGGCAGTTCCCGCAAATGTTACGCGAATCGAGGCTGAAGGCTTATACTTTGTAACGCCATCAACGACAAAGGCAGTCATGAGTTGGCGACAATTCAAGATTTTGACCGAAGCCGAATCAAGGCTCTTAAACTTGCCTACGCCGTGAGACTTAACGTATTCAGCCTCCAGACTCGATTCGGTGACCACACCCTCTATCTCCACGTCTCGAGACGGAATATAGAGCTGATATTCTAATTTAAAAAAATTGCTAGCAAGAATATCGTTTGCGGCCTTCCGGTCGCCTACCACAACGCGCATTTTGTTTGGCCTTACCTTAGTTACGCTGGTCACGGAGGGCCACCTCGTCAGATCTTTCGTGATCTGCACAACGTTTAAATTTTTACCATTAGCTTTGGTCCGGATAAAAACCACCCAAGGCCCAGAAGAGGTTGTGTTTTCCGGATAGGTTCGGATTCGGGTTGTCTTATTCGCTGCTGCAGATGGTGAAGAAAGTTCAGCTGCCGGAGAATCAGAAGCATTCGAAGGACCAGCTATTGCTGATTCCTCCATATCCTCCCCCTCTCCGCTGCTGATTCCCTCACCATCCACAACAGGCGGGTGTGACCCCCCGCCTTCGCTCATATTTTTTTTTGCGGAGACACGAATGTCTTCCGTTTCAAAAATAAAAGCGAAGCTCAATGTGTTCAAAATTTAAAAAAAAGAGAAAAATAAAAGAAGCAAGAAAAAGGGAAAAAGAATTAAAAAAGTATTACCAACTAGCACTTTGTTTTATTCAATTGTCTCCTCCAGTGTTTTGACGATCAATCCAACCACGTGGTCTCCCTTTGTCGGTTGAAGATGGCTGCCACGCTTTGGTCCCGATAACGATTGTTACTGGAAGAAAACAATCGAACGATGATGTGCAGGGGGATTTGCCAAACAATGGCGGCGCCCCTGATGGTGATCAGCTGTTGTTGGCGATGTCGGTTTGCCAAAAAAAACCCGCTTGCGATGGGAAAAAAGCAATCCACCACTTCGATAACCAAACTTTTTATCACAAGCGTGGTTATCTATAATCCTTCTGCCTTGGCAGGTGGCAGGTAAACCAGTGTCCAATTTTACAACACGGTACACAATTCCGGAATAAAAAGATGCGTAAACTACGTGTGTTCTCGACGAGAGATGCGAGACGAATGAAAGCACACTTTCAAAATAATACATAAAAAATATTGTTTTATTTAATTTTATTTACTTTATTTGGCACACTGTATCATTACACTGTACTCTTATGTGATGAAAATCTTTAATCATAAGCCAGACTTCGTACTTTTCCTCGAACATGTCTCGTAAGCTTCTGCACAGTTGCATAACCCACCACTTTCACCACTTTTTGTCAATCCTTTTTAAATTTTCCGATGTCATCAGCTGGTTTTATGTATTTTCCTAGCTTTGCTTTGATTGAAGCCCAAAATGTCTCGACTGGTCGTGCCCGTGCCTCGGGGCAATTTGGCGGATTCATGGTTTTTGGCACAAAACAGACGTTTTAGCTTTTGTACCACCCTAGTATGTCTCTGACGTAATTACATGATGCCAAATCGGGCCAAAATATGACGGGTCCATCATGCTGCTTGATCATCGGCATTGCATTAATATTAATTTTTTGTTTATCGTGTTTGTACTTCTATACATATTTGAATTCGATTCAAGTGACACAGATTTTTCTTCTTTTCAGCTTTGATTTTTGCTATTACTATAATTATTTCACGTAGCTAATCATTTATATTCAAAAATTTGTTTAAAGGAACCACCTAGGTGGGATTAGTTTTGTTCAAATTCTAAAGATTACAACTTATGACTAACTAACCCTACTATCTACAATGAATCTACTATATACAAGTTACTTATCAAGACATGTTCGGAAGTTTGGCATTTATCTACAAATTTGGATCTAATGTCAGATATCTTGATATAAATTTTTGGAATGTCCGCCTCTTGGTGTAGGTTAGATATCCTGGTATTGAAGGGACGATCTAGGATCATCCTCAGAAGCCTGTTCTGCGTCCTCTGTAACTTGTTCCTTTGAGTTTGTGCGCATGATCCGCACACCGGAGCAGCGGTAAAGATCGCGGGTGAAAATATTTGTTTTTAGACGGCCAGTTTGTTATCTCTACAAAGGCGAGATCTACACTGTAAATTTTTGCCTCGATTTCCAGCAAAAAAAATTGCTGGAAACGTTCAGCAATCCAAATTTTTGCTGGAAACCAGCAATCGGTTTTCGAATTGCTGGATTTTTCAGCATTCGGTTATGTGCTTGTCATTTTTGCTGAAAAATCAGCAATCGGTTTTCAAATTGCTGGACTTTCCAGCAATTGATCTAGTTTGCTGGAAAATCAGCAATCGAGTTGTCAATTTGGAGTTTGTTTTTGTTTCGTACGCTGAAGTAAGGTGAGATTCTATTTTACGAATTTAGGTTAAATTAATATAATTATTTTATTTTCCTCTATATTCTAGCAACCAGGCATCAAGTCAAGGGTAAGTTTTTATTGTACAGGTAGATATTCCATAGAAGACACTAACCAAATCTATTTTTACAGGTGGCGGATGATCAACATTTTGGCACAAAGCGGCCACCCCAGAGCCGGTGTTAGAAAGTTGTGAAAAAAAAGTTTTTTTTGGAAAATAAATTAATCCCTTATTGAAAATGGGAGAAAATAGTTGTTTTTATTGCTTATTATATGCACAGCCAATATTAAACTTTAATATTGAATTGAAATATAAATTGCATACTAAATACTGCCGGTTGTGTTGAAAGAAATAGCTGGTTTCCAGCAATCTGGATTGCTGATTTTCCAGCAATTTGAATTGCTGGAAACCAGCATTAACGTTTGCTGTTTTTTTCCAGCAATTGAAATTGCTGGAAATGTTGCTGGAAAGTCAGCGGGACAAAAACCAGCAAAATTTTGCTGGTTTCCAGCAAAAAAAAATTTGCTGTGTACGTTTGATCAACGGATACAAACATCTGGTCAGAACGGAGCATTTCACCAGTGTCCTCCCAATATGAAAGCGAAATAATACCTTTTGGTCAATCAACAACCCAACATATGTTACTTCAGCGGCCTTGTGCCTTCCATAGTCACAACGCAAGATGGAGGAAGAACTAATTTAGGAGATTGCCTGTGCAGGAAAATTATGGTTTGTGTTTTGAAGAAGTTAATCTTTATTTTCCAATTGTTTGTGTAGTTTATAAAGGCGTCAAGGCATCGTTGAAGTTTATTAGTAATTTCACGTGACTTCCTCCCCTTGACGGCAATTGCAGTGTTATCCGCAAACAGAAAACACACGCTGCCATCTCCAAGGGGAGATATGTCAGCTATAAAGCAGAGGGCCTAACAGGCTGCCCTGAGGAACACCTGGGATAGAGCGTTCTTAATAGAGAACCATCCAACGAAACTTTGCGTTAATTGTGAAGCCATTTTTGTTCGCCCACTGTAGAATACATTCAATTCCGTATTGCAGTTTTTTACGACACACAGCTATAAATTTGCTTCCCACTTCTAGCAAGATATCATCAGCGTAAATAAGTACTGTGATATTTCTGGGGATAGATTCAAATATCCCATTCATTACTAGAATGAACAGGGTGGGTGATAGTACTGAGCCTTGTGGGACACCTGTATTTTGGGGCCGAGTAGATGAAAGTGTACCAGCTATTGCAACATAAAACCTACGGTTTTTCAAAAAATCCATTACAATTTGATAAATTCTATTCCCCATTCGGGCTTTTCCTAATGTCCTAAGAATTCCGGGGCGCCATGTTCGGTCGAAGGCTTTAGCGAGATCTAGTGAAACTATTTCAGAGTGCAGTTTTTCGTGCCGATGTTCAGTGATGATATCTTTAAGTTTACTTAGGTAGCTAGTGGTGCCCATTCCACTTCGGAATGCATGTTGATTTGGATGGAGGAGGTTTTTTGTTTCGAGGTGCTGTCGCAATCTTCTGTTAATCTGCCTTTCATATATTTTTTCTAAACAAGAGGTGAGTGCAATCGGTCGAAGGTTGTCGGCTGCTTCTGGTGCTCCTCCATGTTTTGGTATTGGAATAATTTTGCTTATTTTCCATTCTTGAGCAGAGGTGCAAAGCATCGCATCATTTTGTAAGCAACGTTTGACTTTTTCCCGACCACATCAAACTAACTTCATCTTCGGAAGCGTCGGCTTGCGAACATAGCACGCCGACTTTTGATTGTAAATGAACGCAGCGCAACGACGCTGTGGCACGATTGGTTCAAATGACTGCATCTCTAAAGTTCATTCCGATGCTTTGCGAACAGTTCGCCTACTGATTTTAAGGCGACGTCAACCGAAGGATCCGTTCGTTTGAATTTATCGGGGATAAGTTCAAACGACCTTATCGAGATAGGGTCGTTTGAACATTCAATTGAATGTTCACTTTTGAACGTTCAATTGAATGTTCGTCTGATGCGTTCGGCAGCCTAAGGCAAGAAGCCGAGCCGTGTAAGGATGGGATGGATTTTTGATATGGTGCATTGCTTGCGTGTGGTGTTCGGACGTCGCTCGACGATAGAGGGTGTCGGGTGTTTTGTAGCGCGCGTATGAATAGGTAAAGAGAATGAGGCGCAGCTACAGTTTCATTTGAAGGTCCAATTTTACTGAATAAAATGCAAACCGCCGGGCTTGTAAGAGATTGTTTATTCTTTTTCATTCCAATTTGCGGATATTGGCTGTTTGCTTTAGTTCTGAACCTAAAACTAAAGCAAACCATCATTATCCGCAAAATTTAATTTCAGGATCAGTATGCATGAAAATCTGTTTTCAGATTTCAGATTCAGATTTCAGATTCAGATTTCAGATTTCAGATTCAGATTTCAGATTCAGATTTCAGATTCAGATTCAGATTTCAGATTCAGATTTTAGATTCAGATTTCAGATTCAGATTTCAGATCCTGATTCAGATATCGGATTCAGGTTTCATATTAAGTATTCAGTTTTAGAATTAAGGTTAAGATTTTGGGTTTAGATTTCAGATTCATATTTGATATGCTGCTTACTGAAAATTACTTTTTGTTTGGAGCCGAAGGGGTATAAGTGCAGACCCCTTTGCCACCAACCCAAACGTCATTTACTGTACGAAGTGTTCATTCCATCGGGACGGAATAAAAAGGAATTTAATTGGCATTTGAAAAGTAAATCATGTTTGAAAATTTACTACCAACAGTTAATCATTTTATTGCATTTACTGATAGCAACATACCCAGATGGTCGTGCCATCTACCAGAGCTGCAGCAACACACACGAGCTTTGAACAGCTTTTATAGTGATGGGAAAGATGCAAAAGCGCGTGATCGGATGGTGGCCGATCAACTCACGAATGTGCCGGTTGAGAATCAAGGGCCGGTTCTTCAACATTAGCATCATCAACGTGCACAGCCTGTTGGCACCGCTGGCAACCATGAATCGAGCGGCGACGCTGCAAAGCGAAGGCGGCGAAGCTCTGTCGAGTTTTGCCAATCTGACAGATTTGGCAGTTGAAAGTTGGGGCAGAAGAAAATCATTAATAGTAGGAAATCCAACGCGTTCAGATCGTTGCCCCTAGAAGTAAATCAAACCTTTTAAACAAGTTTGTTAGTTTTCGCGAGTTTAGTGTGTCGGTTTATTTGCACCACAAAATCGTAAGTAAAACGATATTCCCTTTGAAAAACAGGTTACCTAATCTGAAATAAATTATAATTTAGGCGAGCATAGCAGAAGGCAATTCATTACTGTTCGGTTAGAAACCATTAAAAAGGAAAACCATTTAAAGTGAGTAAACTTAATAATATCTCTCGTAATTTAAACTAAATAAATACATTTTCTAGTTTTTAGCTGCGGCTACGACAGGCTACAAAAAGCGGTTTTTCTTCTATCCGAACACAGCCCTCACCCCGGAAGTACCGGTGACGACAAAGACGAATTTTACGCGCAGCTGGAGCGTGAATACGACCGTTGCCCAAAACATGATCGTCATCGAGGATTTTAATGCACAGGTCGGTCAGGAGGAGGAATTCAAACCGACAATTGGAAGGTTCAGTGCGCACCAGCTGACCAATGCCGGGAACACCAAGTCCCTACGCACCATCTATTCATCGACTTCAAAGCCGCATACGACACGATCGACCGTAACGAGCTATGGAAAATCATGGACGAGAACGGCTTTTCCCGGAAGCTGATCAGACTGATCAAGGCGACGATGGATGAAACGCAGTGCGCTGTGTGCGGATTTCGGGTGAATTGTCGAGTTCATTCGAATCGCGCAGGGGGCTTCGACAAGGTGATGGTCTATCCTGCATTATGTTCAACGTGGCGCTTGAAGGTGTTATTCGACGAGCGGTGGGCAAAATGCGGGGCACGATTTCAACTGATCCAGTCAACTTATCTGTTTTGCCGATGACATTGCGGCGGTGGAGGAGATCTACCGCAAACTGACACGCAAAGCAGGAAGGATTGGGTTGAAGATTAATACGTCCAAGACGAAGTACATGCTGACCTGCGGATCCGAGACCGACCGAGCCCGCTTGTCCAGTAATAACAAGGTCACGATCGACGGCGACGAGCTGGAGATAGTCGAAGACTTTGTCTATCTCGGCTTACTGGTGACCGCAGACAGTGACACCAGCCGTGAGATCCGAAGGCGAATTATCAGCGGAAGTCGTGCCTACTATGGACTCCACAAGCAACTGCGGTCGAGAAGACTTAGCCCTCGCACGAAGTGTAACCTGTATATGACGCTCATTTGATCGGTTGTTCTCTACGGGCACGAGACATGGATATTGCTCGAGGAGGACCTGCGTACACTCGGAGTATTCGAGCGACGAGTGTTAAGAATCATCTTCGGCTGCGTACAGGAGAACGAAGTGTGGAGGCGAAGGATGAACCACGAGCTCGCGCGACTCTACGGCGAACCCAGTATCCAGAAGGTGGTGAAGGCTGGCCGGATACGCTGAGCGGGACATGTTGCGAGAATGCCGGACGGCTGTCCTGCAAAACAGGCGTTCGCTACGAATCCGGTAGGAACAAGACGAGCGGGGGCGCAACGAGCGAGGTGGTTAGACCAAGTGGAGTGTGATCTGGCGAACGTGGGGTGTCCGAGAAATTGGAGAACGGTTGCCATGGACCGAGTTGGCAAGTCAGTTACTTCCTGAGCCGATGTCCGTGAATTTGGGCCCAAGAGTAAACATCGATCACAGTTGTACCGGATAAGTTTTTCAATTACTGTTCGCCAACTGCATCGTTGATATGAGTCGCGAATGACATAAAGATGTTAAAACTTCTATAATCGAAACAAAAAAAAAAGTAACATATTCAACCAAGAAAACTCAAAACTGTTGAAAAGATCCTGAGAAATCAAAGGTAAAATCTACCGTCCACACTTACTCCATAAAGTAGGGTAAGTGAAGAAACCAACAGTTCATAACAATTTACGTGATAACTTTTCTCGCTTTGCTTCCATCAAGCTCATCTCTTCAGTAACATGTTCTGCATCACATTTAACGTGATTTTATCAAAATTGATCCACTTCTGGTTTTGTAATGATTTTTTAAAGTTGAACTACACGAAAAACCGTACACACTTACCCCGGTGTACCGTAGTGAATAATAATGATTACTCATTTTTGAATAAATCTGTTATAAATCGATTGTGATCTAACGCTTTACAAAGACAAAAAAATTACTCACCTGCGGATAAGGGAACTCGATCTTCACATAGGTGTCAACGTCTTTCGGATTCGGAACATTATAGTTTATGCCCCGGACGATGGATACCTCCACCTCGTTGTCCGTTAGATCTGTATTACACTTCACTACATTGAACTGCTTCATTTCATAATGGAACTTTGGAACAGGCAATCGTTTCCGATGTGCCAGCCGCACAAAGTCTAGATCTTTCTGGACACTCAGCGCCAAATTCTCGAACCGATTCGTTCCGGCTACATCGCCCATAGCTCGGTGATGATCTCTCGTGTTACGGCACATAATCAACTGCTTTGACAGTTGTTCCTCCAGTCGGGTATTGATGTCTATATCGGCATCATCGGCCGGAGTGCAATCCTCCTGGGCCACAATGGTGAAGCTGTCCTCCAAAGCGTTTCGTTTCCCAGGTGCAATGGGAATGGTGCTCATATCGATTGGAATTCCTCCACGCGCCGTTTCGATAAGCTTTTCCAAGCCTTTGAATACTCGCAGATACTCTTTGGCATCTTCTAGTTCACCGGACTTTTTCGCTTCCATGGCGGCTTGGCGAAACTCTTTTTGACGTTCCAGAAGAGCTGCTATTTGTTTGGCGTTCTGGGTAGCTGGTTTTGTTTCACGACTTGGTCCGGGAACTGAAATATTTTTTAACAATAGAGAATAAAAGCAAAAATTATATGGACACTCTCAGTAAGTTGTTTCTTTTGTATGTAATAGCATATAAAGTTATCAATAAGTATTTCTATTTACATTCCTTCAAACTACACGTAGATTTTAAGCTGAGCAGGGAATATTGACCCTGGCTGTTTAACTCCTTTACAAAAAATGATTTTGATTTTGACAAATTAAAAATTTAATCTGACTTAACTAACATTTTTATATCTTTCTAACATCAAAACCTCACCTGCACTCGGCACAGGAACAGATGGACTTACTGCATTCGCGCTCGGAGTAGGTCTTGGTGACGATTCCGAGGGTTTTGGCTTTCCTTCGGTTCCTTCCACTGGGATTGGTCCATACCCGGGTGGAGTTGGAAGTTCATCGATGGGAATTGGTTTTCCTGCCTTGTGCAGTTTAATTGCATCTGCATATTGCTTGACAATCCTTCCGATCCGACGTGATTTGGAAGCATTTCCTTCATCCTTGGCGGCTTTTTCAACTGATTTAAACTTTTCCAGTCGCTGTTCGAGGGCTTCCAAAACGGTACTAGCTTGAATTAATTCTTCTTCTGGTTCCGGTTCAGCTTCGTCCTGTTGAGAAATAGTTAATGATGGAGAAGGCACTTCCGCTTGTTTCTGGATTTCGTTTATTTCTTTGCTGGGTCTAGGAGGAACTGGTGGCCCTGTCGATTTCTGATCTACATTTGAGGGAGGTGGAGGCATTTTGCTGAGATCCACTTCTTGTCCACTTTCAAGAGCTTGAATAACGTTTTCAAATTGTTTGACTATTTTAATAAACTGGATAGCTTTTTCGTTATTTCCTGATTTCTTTGCTTCTATGGCGGCTTGTTTATATTGGGCTTTTCTCTCATTAAGCATTTTCAGTTTTGGATTCCCCTCGGAGATCTTTGAAGGGCCAGCTATCATAGGTTCTAGCACTGGCGATGGTTTCTCTTTAGAAGGTTCAGCAATAGATTGGGGACTGATGGTTGGATTCAATATAGGAGCAGGAACAACCGGTGGAGGAGCGGGAGCTCGTCTTACAGGAACAGGAGGAGTAATCGTAGGTGATTCAACAGCTGGAGTTTCCGGTTTAGGAGCAACTGCACCAGCAACTTTAACACTGACTTCTGGTGGTATTTCATTTGCATCAACGGTCTTGCCAGCTTCAGCTTGCTTTAACAAATCCTTTAAGGTTTTCAAACCCCGGTTGAATCTTCTAGCTTTGGAAGAATCTCCGGCTTTTTTGGCGTTCTCTTCGGCGGTAGTGTACATCTCTATTCTTGCCTTTAATAAATCCTTCACACTGTTGCCGCCAGACGCAGCTTTCTTTGGCGGGGAGCCTTTCTCAACGGAAGATTCTTCCTGGACAGCATCTCCACCGGTTAATTCCGCTAACTCCCCCATCAAGTCATTATCATCTACATCCGAATCTTCGTCATCGCTGCCAACATCCCTCAAACTTGCAGCTACCATGGCATCTAACGCCTCCGGAGCCACAACTCCACCTTTAGGTTTTGGTTTTGGTCTCGCTTTGCCACCAATCCCAGCAGTAATAGCAGCAAGTTCTGCCTCCAAATCTCCATCGTCATCGTCATCATCATCCTCATCATCTCCAATCCCGGACATATCATCTCCCAATCCGAACATTCCATACTGAGAAACGCATAGGAAAAAACGAAGTGTGTTAACATGAAATCCAGCCAGTCAAAACGAAACAATGATGACTAATCCTTTACTTTACTCTGAAGCGAGAAAAAAAATCTATACCAACCTCCGACGGATCTCGTTTCTTTGGGGCCCTCTTCGGTGGCTCCGGTTTTTTACCAAAGCTGAACATTTTCGTGACACTTTAACTGAACTTAATAGCACTTAATTGGGCATAATATTTTACTCTGGTATTTTTAAATTTTGGGCACAAATAGTGGCTGCAGCAAATAAATAATATTTAACCGACCTACGACAAAGCAGCTCAAAAAGTAACTGACAGCTTTTTTGTTTGAGTCGCGAAGCGTCCGAATAAACAATAACAAACAAACAAACAATTTGAAATATTTCATACACTGGATCAAATTTTCTACGACGCACGCTCCTTTTTTTTAACTCAAAATTAATACCGTATTTGTTTTCACCACCCGAAAGTGTTGCACCGAATAGCAGCCCGCATAATCAACCCGCATACATCAGCATTATACAATAACGATTTCCATTATCTTTTTCCTAAGACACACTAAAGATTAGCTTTATCGTTTTGGATTATTGATGTACGATTAAGGTAGTCTTTTTTCCATGCAATGGAATCGTTTGGACGCACTAAACGATACAACGAACGGGTCGTTAAGTAGAGTAACCATTCATTTTTTTTGCCTTTTTCTAGAGATTTTTCAAGAACCTTAAGCAAAACTATAGATGTAATCGTTGTCATATCGTCCATTTCTATCTATTTACACGATAAACTGTATCTTCCAAAGATCTTTTTAAGATTTACAGGAAAAAAGAAATCGATTAGTGTTATAATTGGTTTACAATTATTTTATTTCTTAAACTACATGGTATTGGATAATTACATATCATATTATTTATAGAATACATACTAATATAAACATAAGTACCTATAACATTTTATAAGTTCGATTAGTTTTACAAAACATAAATAAAAAAGATAATTCTGCCTTATCGTTGGGTACAAACAAAATGCCTAATAATGCGTGTTCTTTTTTCGTTCATTTTACTTCCCTAAACCGTACTGATACCACAGCCGATACCTACGTCTAAATAGACACAAACTTTTTGCTGACCTAGCTTGAACCTTATAGATATCCATGATTATCAATTTTTTTTCTTCAATTTTCAGTTTTATTATCACTTTCCGTTTCCTGCATCAATCAACATTTTGTTGTCTTGTCATTGTTGTCATGTCCAGGATACTTTACCTGTGAAAGATTTAGAAGAAATATATAAGTTTGACAAAAATATTTAAAAAGTCGAATTCGACTGTAGAACAGAACAAAAGTAATTTCGGAATTGAAATGAGACATCTGGGATACACAATGCTGTTTACTTCAAGAAAAACTGATATCGAAGTCTTTCATGATAAGTCATTCCTATTGTTGATTACTACATTTTTGTACTCTAAAATCGTATCTAGATTCCTATCCTACATACTAAAATTCTATCTGAATTGGTATATTCCTAAATTCATTAAAGAGATAAATTTTTAGGAAGAAAATGTTTCAAACTTTTTATAAAGAATTCTTCTCTTTGAAATAGAAATTAAATTCTGGTGGATAAAAAATGGATAAAATTCATGATTATTTTTAAGAAATACATTCATAAATACCTTTTCATGAATCCTTTAATATTCTACGGTTCTGCAGCTTCTTAGATGCATCTCGAATTGGTCCACATGTTCCTTTTCGAAGACTACATTAGCGTAGTGGCGCCTTCCGTAAACAGTAGATTAGAAACGAGATTGAAGTTGATTGCTGATGGCTCGCAAAGGTTTTGAGTTATGCCAAAAGATGGGGCAAAGCATCGATTTTGGTAGTTTTGTTTTGGTGGCAACATCAGAGACCTATTTTTGTCGAAATTCGAAACACGAATCGTGTCTAATCAATTTGTTCGCTTTTTTGAGTTTCCTTAAAGGATGCACATAAAAAACGCTTTGTAGCCACATCTGGAACATTGCCATTCGAAATCTTGAAACCGGAAAACCTATCGTAAATTCGAAACTACAGTCTCCGTTGATTTTTTTCTGTTGCTTCACATTCAACTAATCAGCGATTCGGAATATATTTCGTCGATCCAGCAACCTTAAATAAACACAAAATATCTTATAAAAATTGAAAATTTATAGACCACTAGGTGCAATTACAATTCCTTACTTGTGAAATTATAGTGCCGTAAAGCATGCTCCTAGCAGCGGTAGTTTCATTTTATCATCAACCGCACTGATCATAGAACATGCAGTGAATCGTCTCACAATTAAACATTTTACGGCTTTCGAAGAAACTACCATAGTACCAGTGAACTGGAAACGGCATACTTCAGGGTGGTGCTACTTTGTTTACAAAAGTAGAGCTGTGTCCTTATCGCTCATTTTCAGTTTGGCTCACTTCTGTGAGAACTCCCTTGATCCTGCTGTTTCTCTGGATGCATCCGGAGCAGGGGCACCTTGCGTTGATAATTTATTAATAAATTGTCTTGACCAGATCGTGCTCCATCCCGTACTTTATTCTGACAGTCAAGTTCCAGCGATGACGGTTCGTTAGGCAGTCATTTTTTTCTGTCGGATGTACAGAACATAAGTATTAGGAGTGTAATGAGCGCAATAAAAAAAACAAATTCGAATAACTCACCCACCAAATGTCGAATCCGTTCCATTCATAACTGTGGAAGCCTTCGTTTTATCAGTTTATACGACGCATAATTCACAGGAAGGCATCCAATACGGGAAATTTTTCTGCACTTCTTTGAGTGCGAGAATGCGTATCAATTGTTTGTCGTTTTGGAATACTCTACCGATGCCATCCCCGGTACCACCATGGAGTTTTTTATTCAACACAATGAAATTTCCCCTGATCACAGCTGCAGTAATCACAGTTTATGCCACTTCCACGCAGTCGTATAGTGTGTTTGGCACTGGAACAGCTCCAATTTTTGTCCGCAGCCGGATGGTGGAATTTGTCGACAAATCCCCTTATCTGCTGTTCTTTGGGGAGCTGTCGAAGAGTTGAAAAAACTAATAGGTATATTATCAAAACAATAAAACTTTAGCACTTACCTTCATCGCATGGGTTGCGGTGGGCCTCGGTACGCTTATTCTTCAGTGTTGTTACGGCCATTTATGGCTTTCCCGGCCAAACTAGAAGGGTTTTCCGGAAACGAACGGTCCACAATACTAAAGTTGCACGCCATTTTTTTTTTAAGGTTGACAGTGAAGACACACTCAGATGCATTTGGAGTTTGGTTTCAAGAATTATTACTCGTATCTTTCAAAAATATTTTTTTATCATTTCAAGCGAAGACGCATGAAAAATATCAAAGTTAGCCAAATTTTAAAGATTTAGGAAAGATTACTCGAATGATCACTATTTGTGTAATCAGAATAGAATAATATCAATGATAACGTGTATGATATTTGATTATGCGGGAAATACTATATATCGAATCGTCAATATCATTCAGTACTGATTACCATAATAGTGATGATCCGTTTTATCGTCCTTAAATAATCTACTTTTTCACCAAATTTCGATTCTTGGTGCGTCACCGCTAGAAATGATAATATAACTTTTGCTGGACGATACAGTTTGTGATCTAAACTGGATTCGTGCGGAATCAGTTTGTGTCTTTACTGGGATTGCATCATTCGAAAACAAAAGTAAAAAATGGCTGACTCCACATCGGTGAGAATTGCGATCGCGATAGTTTTCTAGCTGGAAAATTATATAAAGCCAAGAATTAGACCACAAAGTGCAGAATTTTCTTAACGGGAAACGATGACGCTGATTCTGGTGGTGAGTGTTTTATTATTTATTGCTTTCAGCTTAAATTGAGCTCAATCAAAACTAATTCTATTTTTCAGGAAGTGGCGAAAGGCGGGGCAGGTAGGAGCACAAATAGCGGAAAGGCGACAGAAAAAATTCATCCGGATCTTCAGCCTCCTATTTAGAAGAAGGAGAACATCGCTTAACCCTCATCAGTTGGAATCATGGAAGCTGAAATACGCTTAAGCCGATTGAAAAGCTTGGAGAGTAACAGCAACAGCACTGCAGAAGTAACGTGGAACAATCGTCCCCACATCGAGCTGAAATTCCAAACCTTCCAGCGAGCACTTCCCCAATTACAACATGTACCGTTCTTACCAGATACGACGTTGCAGGAGCAGTTCATCTTACAAGGAACCTGGTGCTGCATGTTGTCTCCTGGTTTCACCCTTAGCGGATGTTGTAAACACCAAAAAAAATCGGTATTCGAACACCCAAAAAGGTAAAAATTAGTTTTATTCTTTTATATGAAGTTGTGAATCGGAATTCTAATCAAATTCGAAATGAAATTTTCAATTTTTAACGTGAATATCAAATCTAAATTTTAAAATGAAATAGGAAATTTTATTCGGAAATCGGAGAATCGATTATGAATCATTTAAATTCAATTGTATCGCAGACTGAAATTGAAAAAAAAAAGTTAAATCACTTCAATACCGGAATCTAGAGTTTTTCGTTAATCTTTGTCGATAATTTTTTAGATCGTGTGATTGCAAACTTTTGAAGCCTCTAACTTCGAAGAAAGGAAACTAGGACCAGCATAATGTTCATCGTGAGCGTGGTAAGCGATCTTTTTTAATCTCTAGAAGCCCATATATAAGGTTCATCGAAATAATTAATCTTATTAATTTTTAATGTATTTCTGTTTAATTCAATTCTTCCTGAACTGACTGATGGAAATAGTCTTTGAATTACACAAATGATGGAATCATCATTAAAAGCTGTAGAATAGTTAAAATTAGTTTTGATTTGAACAAAAACAATTATGTGAATCTCAGTTCTCTCTCAGCCTCGATCGAGATCGGTTGATTTTTCTTTTCTCGTGTCTAAAGGCTAGTGTAAAATTTTGGTGCGGTAGAACGATAAAGTGCGTGGCCATGAGCCCATCCCCGGGTGAACATCCGAATAGGACGATTCCTATTTGGATGGACCGTAATAATCTTTATGGACGATTACATTTCTTGTTTCTTCGAGGGGCAGATGGTCAAAGTCTCCCCAAGAACCCATTTACGATTGCGAAGTCAATTGAGAGCCATGTTGGGAGAATTGATAGTGGGTACTACGATATAAAAAAACAGTGGTACGTTTTGAAAGTGCGGAACGAAGAGCAAGTCAAGAAACTTGAACAACTGAACAGTTTAATCGATGGAACTAAAATAGAAATTGGTTATCACCCGAATTTAAATACCAGAAAGTTTGTGGTTACATGCAACGAAGTTGGGGATATGAAAAACGAGGAGCTCCTCGCTGAGCTTGCTACTCAGAATATTACAAATGTTCAGCGAATAACTAAGAAAACACCAAGCGGAATCGTAGGAACTTCAACATTTATCTTGACTGTGAACAGCACCGTCGTTCCCGAATATGTTGATTTCGGTCTTCTTCGCTTAAAAACCCGAATCTACTACTCGTTGCCTATGCTTTGCCGAAAATGTCTGCAATATGGCCACACCAAGGCCAAGTGTACGAACCAAATCGCATGCATCAAATGTTCCGGAGAGCATGACAGCACAAATTGCCGTAGTGACCCGAATTGTTTGAGTTGTAAAGGGAATCACAGCCCGGTTGACCGAAATTGCCCGATTTGGAAAAATGAAGCAGCCTCTCTGAAACTATCCACCGATCGAAACATCTCGCTAACCCAAGCACGAAAACAAATTTCTTCCACCGCTAGCATTTACCACACAAGCTACGCAAACGTTGCCAAATCTCAACCACATACATCGTATAGCAAACCAAAACCGCAGTCTTCAACCACCAAACCGAACGACGTCGAACAGCATCATCAACTCAACTTAAACACCAAAAGAAGCCACCAAAGTCCGAACTCACCAGCACCAACCGAACAACCCAGCACAATCGTGCAGACGGATTCCCCTCCAAAGAAAAAGAATGATCTACAATTGAAAAGCTGCTCTTCCTCCGATCCAGAAATGGAAGTGATTTGTGAAAAGAGCAAAAACAAAGATACCCCCATCTTCACTTATGCGAAGCAGTGCACCTCGTCCACTGGCTCGCATGATAAGAAGCTCCCAAACAAACCCAACCCTTTCCCCTTTCCTATTCCCAAAAAACCCAACGTTAGATTTAAGAAATAGATTTAATCAAACAGACCCTCGGCCAGAAAAACTTTGTATTAAGTAATGGGCCTAATAAAATTTAGTTAAATTAAAAAAAAAAAAAAAAATTATGTGAATTTTACTTGACCAAAATAACTCATAAGGCTCATTAGTAGTAATGAGGACGAATCTAATTGGTACAAAATACCATGGCAATATATTTGTTCTAATTAATAGTTTTTATCAATTATGTTTCACAACTGGTTTTAAACATACGATACATAGTGACACAAGGTTTATGTAACAACGATAGATATTTTAGGCCGATGACATAGTGAGTACGATGCGACGCGAACTGGCGAATGCGATCCAATGCGGCGAACCACATTTGATGAAAATGTATGTGAATCGCTTAAACCTGACATACTCAACGCGGCGAAGCAGATGACAATTTGTTCCGCCGCTCGAGTTCGCATTGGCTGCGTTCGCTAATTCGCATCGCATCGCTCTCACTATGTCATCGGCCTTAGTTGAAATTCGATTGACAATATCGATAATAAATATTTTATTCGTGCTTTTCTTTCTTCCAGATTCCGAACGCACGGATTCCGAAAACTGATGCTGTTTTCACACCTTCCAGAGCAATTGACAAAAAAATACATCCAGCAATAAATTAAGGATAAAAGTGTCTGGAGAGAAAAAGCCCCAAATAAGGATAAGAAGAGATGCAAGTGCCAATTTCAACCATTAAGCTAGATAAGCATATTTAAAAGATTCTCCATTTCTTAAAAATGTAGTAAAAATTCCTTTTTTTAATTCTTTTTGAACTGATTTTTAACTTGCTTGGATTTAAATTGTTTAATCGAGCACTCCTTCAACTTTGAGGCGCGTTATTTTTCTTAACTCTTGGGCACTTTTACAAATTTATACAGAATCAATAAGAACTTTGTATGTAAGAATAATCTAAATTTAAGGATAAGGGAAATTAAAAGAAGAAATGCAAAAAGCTCGCTTTCGAACGTTTGGAAAGACATTGTAAAAATTGTAAGAGTGAATAAAAACTTTGAATAAATAAAATATCACACGAATCGGAAACAGCAATACATATTTTTATTTCAATCATTTTTATTTTAATAATTTTATCAAAACTACACCATATGTTGTATCGTTCTTTTTTTTATACGAAAATCATAGAGGGAAGATTCCACGTATGATACAACTCGCTCAGAGCGAGTAAAAAAAAGCAAAAAAATTGAATGGTTACTCTACTTAACGACCCGTTCACTGTATCGTACAGTGCGTCCAAACGATTCCATTTCAAAGAAAAATGATAAGCCTTATCCTACATTAATAATCCAAAACTATAGAAGTAATCTTTTGGGTGTCGTGGGAAGAAGATAATGGGAATAGTCACTGTATAATACTGATGTATGCGGGAGGAACCATGGTATTACATTCATTTTTCAATGAATTCGAAAGTGATCATGTACTTCATGGTAAAAAGTACATCCTAGCCTTTAGTACAAAAATTTACACATCTCCAATTTTTCGTGTAGGGGTTTGACAGCCAGCGCGGCTATTTTGTTTTGCTTACCAAAATTTCGGTCGGTATCAACATTATTCGATGATTTTTTGACAAAAATTAGCGTCAAGTGTTTGGATATGATCAAAATGGTGAGTTTTATCGACGCATGGAAAAAAATATAATTTTAAAATCTATTTTTATTATCAATTTCAGCGATATAATCCCTTCCCCCGGACTGTGAAGAAGTGGAAAGAAAAATCATTTAGCTCTCCCGTAATGCGAGTTTCCGAACATTCCAGCTGGTGGTCAACTAAAAGACGGCAGCATTCTCGAGGTGTTTAAGTGTATATAATTATTACAAAAAATATGAATATGTTTAGTTCAATAAAGATTATATAAACGAAAATTGTACACGATAATTTTATAATAAGATCACGAAATAACATTGAATTTAATCTTCCTCAAAACCATGAAAATTCATTGAAAAACTTTGAATTTCACAGTTTCCTTGAGGAAAACTGGAAGCTGTAATAACCATGAACTTGATAGTTTTGTGTTTTGAAATGCATGGAAAAAAGTTGATTTTTTCATGGTTAAGTTGCTTAACAACCCCCTTTTTTCATGGTAATTTTGGTCTAAACCATGAATTTCACTGTCAAAAACGATGAATTTTACAATGCATTCATCGTTTTTTGTACCATGGTATTAATAGTGTCAACCATAAAATCCATGGTAATGTGAAAATGAAATTCATAGTTTTTTCACAATGTTTTTCCATTCGGGTGGTGTGTCAGTAAAAATTGTCAGTGAATCCATAATTTTTCAGTAATTCGAAAAACGCCCGAAATGCATGATTTATTTGTTCCACTTACATTCTTGTACCCGAATGTACAGAATGCATTCTGTTTTTTGTTCGTTTCTTTTCATTTGTTGATCGGTCAATTTTCGTTATTAAACTCCTTGGTTCTAATAATTTTCGCCAAAACAATAACGATTATGCCGTTTGAAAATGTGATTCGAAAATCAGAAGCGAGCAACGGCTGATTTGAAAAACTGACACAGATTGTCTATGTGTGCGTCAGTGCGAAAATATTTCTGCGTGGAAATTATTTGCACAGGAGTCTAAATTGGTGCAATTTCCGCAATATACTTTTAGAAATTTTTTGCTGTGTAGAACAACATACTCCGCAAAAACTAATCGATTAAATTGTTATTCCCATTTTAAGGTGTCGAATATTTTCAGTGTTATTTTAGAACATAAAGCTCACAGCACGAAATTTGTTTTGTTTTTGTTGAACACGCAGCATGCTGCGTGAGTTGATTTATAGATTAAATTTTTTGCTGAAATTTCAATCTTCAACTTGATCTTCAGAAATAATACAAAATGAGTAATAAAATGAATAAAGTAAAGTTATCCAAGGGTATTTTGGAGATGAAGTTTATGTCCAGAACTCGAGAAAAACTAGAAAAGGAGAAAGATGACGAAGAAGGCAGGTAAGTTTTCGAAAAATATTTACGTTGTCTTACAGAGAACATTTTGCTAACTTAATGTTTCCATATTTTAGGGCGCTTTATAAGAACGAAATTACTGATAAGATGTTGCACGAATCCTCAAAGTATATAATTGAGACCAGCTATGTACCTTGCGAGGATTTAATCGAGGGCAGGGTAAGCTACGGAGGAATGAACCCAGAAATAGAACGGCTAATAGAGTTGGAGAAAAATCAGGACATGGCTCAGCTAATTGAGAAGCAGCGCGCCGAGGCGGCGGAACGGCAAAAGATGCGAACGGACGTGCCCGACGAGGAGATGGCCGAGTTCTACAGCAGTGTTGTGGGGACCATGAAGCGGAAGTTCGACAACCGCAGAGGCGCCGGTCCCAGTATTCTACCCCTGAACATCAAACGAATGAAAGGCAACACTATGCTGAGACCGATTGATGATGACGATTGAAGTAAATTTAAGTTAAGAAAGATTTTATTTACGACAAATATATTCTCATAACTTTTCAAAATTTGAAATTCTTGATGTCTTATCTTGAACATGAAGAAAATATTGTATTCATCAGATCCACACTTATTTGTCGCAATCCTGTAGATTTTTATTAAAAGTCATTTCAATAAGCAAAAACACGTAACACCTCCACTGTTTAATTCATAATTTTTGTTTTCTACTATCTTGTTTTTGGTCGTATTTTTGTTTAAACGTGATACAATGACATATCATAATTCAACAGAGCCACATACTCTCATTAAACAAGTTGAACATACTTTAAATGTATAATGTTCCGGCCCTTATATATAATATATTCTGGGAAGATTCAAATGTTAACTTCTAAAAATTACTTATAACTATTAAATCACATGGATGAGGATCTATGTACGACAAACAACCGAACTGTTAAACCTCCACTGAAGGCTGTGAGCCAGAATAAAGACAATCGTTTATTTAGCACAAAATTCATACTAAAGACGCACGTTAGAAACCCATAACGAAAACTGTTAAAGAACTGGATCATAAATTGTAATGTTTGCTCTTGAGCGATTTACTATTGTTTTCTCGATAATTATTTTAGAAAATGATATTTGAAACACCATCTTACACATTTCTTGACCGGATGGTAACCCTAATACGCACGTGTTCTAAAATCGTTTTAACGGTTTTTTTTTTCGGTTTTATCCGCAGTTCCAGCGTTCGTCAAAGGTTCAACGTGTGCGGGTGTAATTTCGTTAAAAATTAACTCGTGAAGCGACTTCGAAAAAGTTTGGTATCAAGGAAAACGGGACCGTTCCGTGAGAAGATTCCGGAAATTTCGGCGGGTATATTTCCTCCGACGTTTTGCGCGAGGTGCGTTGAGTGTTTAAGTTACGTGTGTGTGAATGACGTTCTTTTTACGATGTTCTTGGAAACGATCCGAAAGTCGGTCAGTGAAAACCCGAAAACGGAAGCTACCGGAAAGTAAGTACCTAACAGTAATTATTTTTAGATTAATGATTTCTTTTAATCAGGTTTGTTTATTCAGGCATTTTTCTTATAAAGATTCATATTGCCGAGTGGATCACTTTTTAATCATGTTAGTAGAGGGAGGAGCCGTAATAGGCCGATGACATAGTGAATACGATGCGAGGCGATGCGGTGAATGCGATTCAATGCGGTGAACCACATTTGATGAAAATGTATGTGAATCGCTTAAACCTGACATACTCAACGCGGCGAAGCAGATGTCAATTTGTTCCGCCGCTCGAGTTCGCGTAGGCTGCGTCCGTAAATTTTCCGCTGATTCGCATCGCATCGCACTCACTATGTCATCGGCCATAGTTGCGGCAACTGATGTCATGCTGAGGCGACAAGTAGCGCGTTGATGTGCAACACGTTCACGCGACATACCTGCTCTCATTTACGGCGTGTTCGTAAATTGTTTTTTATATCGAAGTGATTTTTTCTATCGATGCTGGCGAGAAGTGATGATTTGTAGAGAATTTCAAAGCGACATGGTGCGCCAGTATGACATACCAATGCATTGCGTTGCTTTCTTATTGGAACGTAGAACGCAAAGCGATGCTAGTCGCCTCACTATGACATCAACCTTAGCTTTGGTTCTAATTTGGGAGGAAAGGGGTAATGCTTCATATATATTTTTTTATTTTAAATCTGAACTGTATTATTATGCAAAGCTGATAATTTGGTTAATAAATTTGGTTCACCAGTAAGAAAACAGAATACCGCATCAAGATGCTTTTCCTGATCATGAAAGTTCTTAGATTCATTTATCTGGGCTACGAGCCACCGCGTCCCCCCAATTTGCTACTCTGGTTCCATTAGTACAATGGGAAGACTCATGATATACTCCGTGTATACCCCCTATACTCCCTAAACTCCACCTGGGGCCGCAGACCTGGTTCCCACCTCGAACTGTTCAGCACATACTTCAACAGTGGGATGTCTATTCGTGCTAGTGCGCTCCAAGACAATACTCATTAACGAGACCACTTTCAGCAAAACCTCTGATCCTTACGACTCAACGCTTGAACTCTAACGACTTGAGAACCGACATCTCCTCGCAATGACTCGAGATTCCCACACAAACCTCTGCTCTTCGCGACTTGAGGCCTGATTTCTCCTCTAACGAATCGAGATCTGACCCCTCCTAGCATCGACGCAAGGTTTACCTCTCCTCTGCACGATTCAAGGCCCGATCTCTCCTCTAACGACTTCTGATCTCTCCTTGTAATGACTCGAGGTGACCACTTGTACCCCTCGTCTTACGACTCGAGACCCGACCTCTTATCATAAAGACTCGGGTTTGACCACACAAACCTCTCCGCCTGGAAGTTCGAGGCCTGACCTCTCCTCTAACGACTCGAAGTCCGACCTCTTATCTCCAGGGTTCGAGGATTGCCACCTTGCCCGTCGAGTGCCAGATCGAGAGCAGTTTATCCTAGACTCGCGCCTGTCACGGCACACGCGTGGGACTTAACGCACCGACTCGGATGATTCGCGACGAAGACGTCATCCTACTCCGACTCGAATGGCTCATCCGGCGTCGAGAGCCATTCTACCCGTGGGTATTCCCCGAACGTGGAATAACCCCTTCCCAACGATTGCCACTGCGAAGAAGGTATAAATGTCTTATCCCCGCAGCTTCTGTCGTTGAGAACCGCCCTACTCGGATACTCCCCGAAGGTGGATCATCCTACGCACGAACGCGGCGCACCCACAGCATCCGCTACGCAGAAGATGATTCCTTATCTTTGTAGCTTCAAACCCCGGGGTCGGACGCAGTCTACTCGACAGCCCCCGTCGATAGGGTCAGTCTACTCTGACCGTTATCCGGTCTTCTTTTTCCCCCTTGGCTGACAATTCTAGGATTTTGGCCCGCGGATTTTTCTGCCCGTTGTGCGCCAGATCGAGAGCAGTTTGTCCTGGACTCGCGCCTGTCACGGCACACGTTCGGGACTTTGAACGCTACGACACGGATGTTTTCTGACGGTGACGACATCCTACACCGACTCGAGAGGCTCGCCCGGCATCGAGAGCCTCTCTACCCGTGGGTATCCCCCGACAGTGGTTAACCCTCTTCCTTCGAGGTCCGCTACGAGGAAGGTAAAGTCTTATCCCCGCAGTTTTCCCTTAGGAAGCGGCACTACTCGGATATCCCCCGACATTGGGGTATCCTACTCACGTTCTCGGCGCACCCCTGACCTCCGCTACGCAGAATATGATGCCTTATCTTTGTAGCTTCGATCAAAGGATCGGACGCACACTACTCAGATGCTCCCCGTCAATGGAGTCATCCTACACCGTTCGCGGACTGCCGTTGGTTCCAGCTCCTCTGCAGGGCAGTCATGATCCGGGTGAACCCATCGCTGACCGCATGCCAAGTGTGCTCGGGTGTTTCCTCTACGTCCCCACAATCTGGGCAATATGGTGAAGCCACATGTCTAAACCGGTAGTGGTACTTCATGAAGCATCCATGATCAGTCAGGAATTGTGTCATATAGAAGTCCACTTCACCGTGCCTTCTTCCGATCCAGCTTCCGATGTGCAGGATCAGACAATGGGTCCATGCTACCGAGGCAGCGAATAAAATAGGCTTGTGAGTTGCTAGGGGAAACAAATGAAAACTGACTTGTTAGTTGGCCTTCACTTAGAATCAACGCTTTTTCTTAAATTGTCCAACACGTGGTTTTACTTTATTGACTGAAGTCGAACATAACAGTCCACCTTCCTCTCGTTGAGCTGTCCCACAGCTGCTGCCACTTGGACATCGAGTCCTCATTGGCGAGATCTCGTACGTTAGGCGTGTCTTTGTTGTCGTAGCAATAGACATCCTCCTCAAGCAAAACCGAGATGGGCATGACTACCGCTACTACACAAGCGGCTTTGGATGACATGGTCCGGTATCCGCTGATAACCTGCAGGTTCATCAGCCGCCGATCACTGCTATGTCGCTGCAGGTTACAGTTTCTTCCCAGGGCCTGCCTCCAGGCCGCTGCTCCGTACCGCAACATTGATGTAGTCACACTTGCCAGGATCCCCCTTTTACTACTTCGGATTGCCGAGGAGTTCGCCATCATCCGTGTGAGTGCGGCTGTGGCCATTGCCGCGCTCTTACTTATGTATTTGGCTCGAAAAGCTGAGCCTGTCATCTATCATCACCCCAGGGTACTTGATTGCGCGTTTGGACACTATATTGCACGGTGCAACTGCAATGGTACCTGTTTGGGGTGAGATCAGGTTGGTGATTAGCACCATTTCGGTTTTGTGGTGGGCTAGACGCAGGCACTTGGAGTGCATCCAGCTTTCCACTGCCTGGATAGCTACCGTGGCCAGAAGTTCAGCCTCCGCTGTCGAGGAGCCTCTCGCCAAGAGGACTACATCATCCGCAAATCCTACGAGTTCAGCTCCCGATGGGAGGCTCGTAGGAGTTCGTTGTAAGTGATGTTTCACAGAACCGGGCCGAGTATTGACCCCTGTGGAACACCCGCCGAAACCTCTTGTGTTCGCAAACCCTCGCCGGTCATATACTGCAGTTGGTGGTTGTGGAAGTAACTTTCCACAAGCCTATACAGATATGCCGGGATCCTCATTTGGATGAGCGACGACGCAATCGCTGTCCAACTGGCACTGTTGAAGGCGTTCTTCACATCCAGAGTAACCACCACGCAAAAGCAGAGCCTGGATCTGTCCGCTACCTCGATAACCGAGCGGATGGCATCTACAGTGCTTGCAGAAGGACGAGTTTCTGCCGTTTCCACGTGTCAGGGAACACCCGTTCCGTCACGTATCTTTGCAACGATGTTCGGAACATATCGGGGAACTCCCTGATCGCGGCCTTCACTGCGACGTTCGGAATGCCGTCCGGTCCGGGGGCCTGCCTCGATTGGAGAGACTTGACGATCTCGCGAAGTTCTTCCACCGTTATCCGCCCTTCGGCGCTGGTGTCCCAGTCATACGGGACTGTTGGCCAGTGGGTAACATCGTGCTGTGGGAACAGCTCATTGATGATGACTCTCAGTTTATCGAGGCACATTTCAGGTGGTGCACCCCCACTTTTAGTTCTGCCCATGACTATCCGATAGGCATCACCCCATGGACAGTCGTTGGCGTCACGGCATAACTGCTTGAAACGTGCCCTCTTACTTGCGTTGATGGCCCTGCGGAGAGCCGACATTGCGCTTGTGGAGAGTGGCCTACGCTCCGTTCTCTCTTTTTGCGATCCTGTAACAGAAGGTTCTTGTGGTCGTCGCCACAAAATAAAAAATCGAAAGAATTATGTAGGTTAATTTTTACTACTGGCCACATTTTATTTCACCCACCCAATCTCCCGACTATACCGGTCGTTATGTCAGAGTGTATTTTCTTTCATATTCCACTTACGGTTCACGCCCGCCTGGCACTTTCCTGGGGAACCATGCATGGTCCCACTGTCTGCCTCGTACTTGCCTCCGAGACGCTCGACTGCCTGTCCATGCTGCTGCTGGAGTTGTTGTTACTCTGCTGCTGGTGCAGCACTTCCCACGCAGCCGGAGGTGTGGCTGGCATCGCACCGATAGCAACGCACGACATTGTCGAGCCGGATGTTGTTGCTGGAGTTGGTGTTACTCTGCTGCTGGTGCAGCACTTCCCACACAGCCGGAGGTGTGGCTGGTGATGGCGACGCACGACATTGCCGGGCCGGATGTTGACCTGGAGTTGTTGATTGCCGTGGGCGGACGTCCCACATATTCTGACTGCACTTTTGATGTACTGGCTCCGAAGCTGGCGATGATGGAGTGGCCATCTGTGCACGATCGCCGCTTCTCTTCTCCGTGTGGATGCGGAGCAAAAGCTCCGAATCTTTCTTCATTTTCTCCAATTTGCCAAAACTAAACTGACCTTCGGAAATGTCGATGATAGAACCAGATTTTTTTTCTTTTCTCTTCTTCAGTTTTCTGGGAACTATGGACTGTCGGGTTTTTCCAAAAATATGTTCGATACAGTGGGTCAAATCTGGTCGAACGAGTTTTTAACTGTATTTTTGCTCAAATCACACCATACACCCAAAATAATTTGAAAATTAATTCTACGGTATTTTTCACGTAAACTGAGCTTTTGAAGCATCCCATCGATTCTAGGTGAATCAGGAGTAACTTTTTTTTTTTCTCCTGAATTTCACGTAAAATCTAAGGGAACGACTTCTGAAATCAATTGAGTAATTTTCTCATACGTTTGATTGTAAATTCTTATAAGAAAAAAAAGCTGGCATCAATCAGCTTGTTTGAGTTGTAAACATCGGGTTGGACGTTTTTTTCCCGTAATTTCGTGATTTTTCGATAATTTCGAGTTTTTTCGGAACCTTATCAATGTTACGGATGCTAAAATTTTCAAGCCCTTGTAGATCGAAAGAAAAGGGTAAGTTAAAGCAATAAAAATTTGATTTCCGCTGAAAGAAAATATATTCTTCCTCAGGTCGAAAAGTGGTGTACGATAAGATAAGTTCCGGCTCATCGAGAAGGAAAAGCTGCCACTATACCCGCACGTGAGTTATTTATCATTTAATTTTTTTTTTGTTATTTTTGAAATACGTATATCTCTTTTTCAGGATTTTGGAAGCCCAAGAAGTTAACTGGGCTGCAAGAGCTAGCGGAAATCGGATGTATTTTAATCACCTATTAAGTGCAGTAGAAACAAATGCAGTGATAGTGGTTGTGTTAGGTTTGGAAAAGTGAAAATAAATTAAGTTGAATAAAATTTTCATTTCTTTTATTACAATCAACAGAGAAAAAAAACATTAACTAATTGAACCCCAAATTCATTTCCAATCTAAAATTATTTTATGTATTCTTCATCTTCACATCGTATCGAACTCATTTGAAATTCACGTAAGTAGTAGCTGAATTTCATAAAGTACAAATTCTTATTGAGGTGCGTTCACCTGCTATATTGGTCGAAACTACGTGAAAATCAATTGGATCAAAATTATGTAGTTTTTCACGTAGCCACGACGTGCGGATTATTTTGGGTGTAGATAAAGTTAAAAAAAATCAACTGTAACAATCCTGCGCCTCACCCTATGGCAAACGGCACGCAGACCTGCAGTTTCCTCTGTCCACCAGTAGACGGGTGGCCTATAGTGTTTTTACGCTTGGCCCTTCTCGTCATCGCAGCATCGCAAGCGCAAGCTAGAACCCTCGTCAGTTCCTTCGCGGACAGGTTGTCCAGGTTCCTCTCCCAGTGCAACACTTAGACAAAGACGTCCTGGTCGAACTGTGTTGTCTTCCAGAGGCGTTCCCCTGTCCAAAACTCACGTCTACCTGTCCGCGTACTTGAGCCTAGCCGATAGTGGATCGCAAAATGATCGCTATTCGTGTAGGCCTCGCTCAAAATCCAATCGCATACCAACCCCAGGCTACAGGTGACATCTATGGTTAACTCGCTCCCGTTCCAACCCTGGCAGGTACTGGTGTTCCCTACGTTGGCCAGATCCACGTTCAGCCTTGCCTTGGGTTTCCCGAATAGCAGGAACCATGGTACGCACATTCATTTTCAAATGAATTCGAAGGTGATCATGTACTTCATGGTAAAAAGTACATCCTAGCCTTTAGTACAAAAATTTAGACATCTCTGATTTTTCGTGTAGGGTTTTGACAGCTGCGGCAATTTTGTTTTCCTCGAAAAATTTCGGTCGGCACATTTTTCGACGGTTTTTTGGCACAAAGATATTTAACCATCAAGTGTTGATATGATCAAACCGGTGAGTAGTATCGAAACATGAAAGAAAAAATCATTTTTATAATCTTATATTTATCATTTCCAGCGACATAATCCCTTCCCACAAGCCTGTGAAGAAATGGAAAGGAATCACTTGGCCGGAGTCCCCGTAATGCGTAATGCATTTCAGCTGGTGGTCGACGGAGTAGATAGCAGCATTCTGTATGTAATATATAAATGTGTTGGAATTTAAAATGTGAATGAATGAATTATAATGAAATAAATATTATATAAACGAAAACCTAAACACAACAATTATTTAAAAGATCACGAAATAACATTGCATTTAATCTTCCTTAAAACCATGAATATTAATTAAAAACCATTGAATTTCACGGTTTCCTTGAGGAAAACTGGAAGCTGAAATAACCATGAACTATATATTTTTGAGTTCTGAACTGTATGGAAAAAAGTTGATTTTTTCATGGTTAAGTTGCTTAACAACCCCCTTTTTTCATGGTAATTTTGGTCTAAACCGTAAATTTCATTGTCGAAAACGATGAATTTGACAGTGCATTCAAGGTTTCTTGTACCATGATATTCATAGCGGTAACCATGAAATACATGGTAATGTGAAAATGAAATTCATGGTTTTTTCACAATGTTTTTCTATTCGGGTTGTGAGGCGGCTACCCCATTCATCGGCCCACGCGTTAAAGTCGCCAGCTATAACGATGGGGCTTCTCCCCGTTAGCACCTCTACACTCAGAAATGAAAAAAATATGAAAATTATTATATTTCAATAACTCCGATATTTCTCTGACATTAATATCCAGAAATATTAAAAAATAACTATTAATTTATGCATCCGAATAATTTCTTGGCGTGTAATGATCCAATGCATAAAGTTTAATAACCGAGAAATTATATTGTCGCTGAATCCCCAAACCGGAGTTTTCGTCAACATCAGCGACGGCGACATCACTGACGACATTCCATGTTGACCAGACATCTGTCAAACATCTTCCGAGTGTTGGAACCAAACAAAAGAACGGGTTGCCAATCGCCGAGGTGTTTGATGAATGGCCTGTGTCGGCAAGCGCCCGCACATAACGACCGCTTGGAGCCGCCACTAGTTCCCTCTCAGTGGAGAGAGGGAATCAGTTGAAAGAGAGAAATTTTTATCCGTTTTGTTATGATCTTGATTTTCCAATTTGATTTTACACGCTAAACTTGGAACACTTTATAAATTGATTTTTTTTTGTTGCAAGGTCAAGAAATGAAACTCAAAATTCAGTTTGAGGAAGGTAAAACATTAAAATCTAATCACAAAATATAAATTTTCACGCATTTTCTTATCTGTATTAAAAAGAAAGTTTAATTTTTTTAGGGAATTCAATAAAAGGAACTTTTTAACATTCGTTTTTGCAAATGTGGTAAAATGTTAATGTTAATACGATTTACATCGTGTATGGCACTGTTCGTGCAAACGGTTTGAGTGCATAAAAAATCTGAATCCTTAAAAGCACTGAAAATGAAAACCCCTAATATTACATGACACAGAACAAGATTTTCTTATGTAAAATTCCATCATTTATGATGCTTCTTGTCATTTTCATCATATGTGATGTAATTTTACATCTTTTTCCCGTACACACACAAAATAAGAATCCTTAACAACACTGAATAAGAAATTTCTTAAAATTATTGTTTTTTTTTTGTTTATGCTGTTACTGTTTGCGCCAGCAATGGTTTGTGTTCGCGCGAAAATGTTTATATCGTGTGCGGGCGAGCATAGGATCAAACAATCGTCGTAGAATCATCGAGTTTTCACAAGCCATTTGAAGCCTTATAAAAGTTTCCGTCACAATTTTTCATTTTTAAGTAAGTATTCCGCTTTATGCCTCTGATTTTGACTTAATAAAATTATTGATTTTACTCTACTGATTTAACTAACAAAACAATAGGATAATGCACAATTAGACACAAAAATCACTATTCTCTTAACAAAGATACTTGAATTAATGAGGTATTCCGAAATTCGTAATAAATAAAAATTCATAAAAAAATTTTGTAAAAATTTGTGAGAGGAAATTAAAGTAAATGTTGTATTTGCTTCCTTAGCGTGTAGAACTCGAAAGAAAGGAAAAAATAAAAGTCAAGTTAAAATTGGTTAGCCAGAAATTCAACAGTTCAACAACATGTATTGCTGTGTTCCAAGCTGCAAAAATGGTTTCGCGAAGAACCGAAATGTTGCGTTTCACAGAATTCCAAAAGTTAAACGCAGGAAACTCGTTTGGCTGAATGCGTTAAAAATTAAGGCTCGCAAGTGCCCCAAGGAAGCAAGAGTGTGCTCTCTGCATTTTTCGGTCGAGCAATACTTGGATGCGCGTAAGTACCTTTGAAATAAGATTTGAAAAAAAATTGTTTTCTTGCTGAAAAGATTTTGAAGATTGTGGAAGAAACCAATATAATTTAGGATGGCCTCGGAAAAAGGTCATGTTTCCACAGACATTTGTACAAATGCGATGAAATTTTGTCGCTGTAAACACGATTTGGAATTTGTGTACACACTGTACACGCTCTTTTTTTCAAACTCAAAATTAAGTAGTTTTGGTTTAAGCACTTCAGTGGCAGCCCTCAACTTTGAGTTTGACTGGGCAATCGCAAAACTAAGTTCTGATAGGCATACTCAATACTAAGTTCGACAGCCGAACTTAAATTTATCCTTTTTTATTCGAGGGTTGTTTATTTTCAGGGAATTAAAGGATGGTTAAATTTTTTGTATCCGCATATTGCTGTTCCGGTACATTGCATTGCAATTACAGAGCGCTAGAAAGTTTTGACACTCCCGGTCAAAGAAAACTTCCGGATGTTACTTCCCACGGGAAGTAAATAACATCCGGAAGTTTCCGCACATTCCAAGCCGCTCACCATATGATGACAATGACGGACAGAATTTTACGCTGACACGGTGGACATTCCATAATGAAGTTCCTCATAGTTTTCCGGAATGACAAAATTTTGCGTCGTGTTCGTTCCGCTGTTCCGGTTCGAACTGAACTCGCTAAGTGTTTTCCAGTCCAACAAAGATAGTTCAACTCGAAGGAAAAAAAATGGATCAATTTTGAGTTCGCAGTTCGAACTCCGTATTGAACCATCGCAAGTAGAAAAAGGGGTACTTAACTTTAAGTTCATAGAATCGAACTGTGTTTTGAACGTTGGTCAAACTTCATTTTGAGTTAAAATAAAGGAGCGTGTAGTCTATGGCCCGCTTTAGCAAACACTGATAAATCATTTTACACATTTTGCAAAATAGTTTCACACATTATTGGCAAATGTATGGAGCTGTAAAACTGGAGTGAGATTTTTACACACCGCACAAGTTGTGAATTTACATATCCGAATTAGCAGCTTAAGAAGAAAGTGTGTGAAAATGGCCTATCCAGCAGTTTGAAAACCATCAAGGAGACAAAACCAGACGAAAAATAAATGTTTGAATAAAATTGAAAACTGCGTCGTTAGAGGTAATTTTGGTAAGTTTTCGACATAAGATCAACATATAAAAAATAATTCATTAATAATTGATATTAATATTTTTCAGATCGTGTCTATCGGGGTAGCTGTCAACAGCCGCTTGGAGGAATGAATCCTGGACTTCGAAAATATCTGCACTCTCCTCCATGCAGATTTGCAGCGAATTCTTATATTCAGCATAAAGCAAATAAAAATACTCTGAAAAGCATGTCTTTCGAAAATTCCATTTAATTTCATAAATTAATGTTGTAAACTCCCGAACTCATATTTCACACATTTGGCCCGTTAATTTTGTACATTTCACACATTTTCTCATTTCAAACGCTTTTTGCATAATGTGTGAAACGCTCACATTTCGTTTCCTTAAGCAATGTTTTACATTAATGTGCAGCAGTACCTTCACACATTTAATGTGTTGGTCTACTTATTTCCATAATGTGTGAAATTTCACACATTAATGTATGGAATGATTTGTCAGTGAAAGGGAACAGATACGGTACACACTCGGTTGGCGCTACCCTGTTTAGTGTATCTTTGACTCAAAATCAAAACAGGCTGGGGTCACTCCCTTTTTCATGTTAACCCTCTGTTCACTTTATTGAGTAAATTGAATATTGGTAAGTTAGTATAAATTTTTAGTGGGTCAAAATTACCATTTTTTTTTTATTTACACGATGATAATCGGTCAATTATAAGTACTGGAACAGATTGATAAACATGTTACTTTTACGTATTTTAAAGTCAAATATTTATGAGTATTCGTTGTTTGTTAAGTCGACAGTTTTTTAGTCAGAAATTTAAAGGATTTTATTCTAAGAATCTTGTCAGTGTAGTCGATGTTTTAATATAAAACTCGTTACCACTGTTTACAAATTAGTAGGCAAGCTAAGATCTCGGCAACGATTAAAGGTAAACAAACCAACTGGAAGTCAAACGATTCAAAAGATATGCAGAACAAAGCTGTGCAACCAAAAACAGTAGTGTCAGCCAAATATGAAGAAGAAAAAGACTGATGTGTAAAACAATAGCCATCAACTTTTATTTGCATACAATGAAATAAACAAGATAACTTAAATAACACACAACTATTAACATCCGCTAAACTTTGTGAAAAAAATACATAACTGATATTTCAGAATGTTTGCGCCTCAAGCCTTCAGCCAAACCGGACCAAAATCTGCCGGGAGACAAAATCTTCAAAAACAAAAATCTCGCAGAGGCAGACTGTGTCCAAGATAGCTGTGACAATCTGGTAACATAGAATGACATAAATGAATTAACTATATAATGAATTATTTACAATAGATTTCAGATGGCCAACCCAACCTGAAATGTTATGCTGAAGGTTATCATCATAGCACAAAACCCGAAGCAGTTGAAAGAGAATTAATTTTTTTTGGAGAGAACATCTGTCATGAAGAGACAATCGAGACAACGGAAAAACTGGATAAGAGGTTAAAACGAATTAACTTCGAGCATTTCATCTTCTCTACATATAAATTTTAAATTCATTTCAGTAGCTGCAACCGAACGGACAGCCAAACGGATAGCCATGCAACAGAGACTCCAGAACAATTTTCATCCACATTTCTGTGCGTGTCCAAGGTTTCTCCAAAAGAACTGAAATATTTGACAGGACACTCCAAGAAAGAATTCGATTTTCTCTGTTCTTTAGCAATTCAAAATAATTGTTCAGATAAATGGCCGAACTATAATTTATCTGCAAAGAATCAACTGCTTCTCACTTTAATGAAATTGCGCCATGACTGTGATTTTATGTTATTGGCAGTTTTATTTAGAATTCATAGAACAACAGTTTCTGCTGTTTTCAAATTTTGGATACTATTGCTGCATAAAACTCTTTCGGCTATTGATTTTTGGTCTCTGCGTTGTGCAGCTAGTCATCTCTATACTGTCAACATAGATTGTACTGAGTTTATCATAGAGAAACCGGAATCACCAGCTGAACAACAAGCCACTTGGAGTTCGTATAAAAACAACAATACAGTAAAAGTGTTGGTTGGCGTTGATGAAGAAGGTATGGTTATTTTTGTATCTGATCTTTTTGGAGGATCTGCGACAGATGATATCATACTGGCTGATTCCGGCCTTCTGGGCATTTTGAAAGAAGGAGACCATGTGCTTGCTGACCGTGGATTCAGTTGCTCTGATTTGTTGGCTGAAAAAGGAATTATATTGAACAAACCACCTCCTAAAAAAGGTCCTCAAATGGCCCCAGAAAATGTCGCTTTAACACGAGCAACTGCATCACGAAGGGTGAATGTAGAGCGGATTATAGGACTAGCCAAAACTAATAAAGTTTTGAAACATAAAGTTGGTCATTGTTTGCTGCCCCTTATGAACAAAATAGTTCAACTTTCATTCTGGTTGGTGAACATAAAAAAACCAATATGCAAAGTTTTGGCTCGAGCTTGCAAATGCCCTAAGTCCGATCCTGTTGTTTCTACATCATCCAGCAATACTAACGTAGTTGTCAACATACAACAACCCAGCACGTCATTCCAAGCAGTAACCACTATTCCTCAAAGCGTAGCTCAGCATAAATCAAGCTCAGTACAGACGGTATCTAACATGTCTACTGATATTGAGGAGGTAAATGATTCAGCTTTAACACTATGTTTGATATTCGAATTTCAAATCATTTTTTTTGTTTCAGCTTCAATCACGTGCAGAAGCAATGGAAAAACTGGCCGAAGCTCTTGTCAGATGGGATATTCCTGAGACGAATCAGAGAGTTCAGATATTGTGATTATGGTCATTTTTTTTATAGATACAAATTCTAACTCATATCATCTTACAGAAACTGTCATTCGATGTCAGACGAGGAAATGCTGGGGACGTTCGGTAAATTTAAAAATGAACTTCTTCACCTCTTCAATCAATCGAAAAATTTGCCAAATTATGCATGGAAGCTTGTCAACTATCAGGACGTTGCTAACATACTGACGGAAGATCAGGCTTATAAAATGATTCAGCATTTGGAATACACTATTGTTCCTTATGAAGAAAGAGGAAATGTAAAGTATCAGAAAATATTTTCTGTATCATTAATTATTTTAAAGAAACAATTGTATCTTCACTCAACAATAGGAGAGAGTGGATTATCGTAGGTCGTCGCTCTGCATTAGCATGTTTTCACAAAAGCTGCTGTCATGTTTATGCATTATATGCTATTTTTAATCAAGATGCCAAAGTATATCTATCTGACAGTTTTTAGGCGTACAAAAATTGCATAAATGTGGAGCTCTACTTGGACAAATAACATGTATGCCCAATTTTCTCTAATTTTTTCATCTCGAAAATGTATATTTCATAAAATATCAACAATTCAAAAGTTATTTGGTCAGTTTTGATTAGGTAGCCCACAATTTACCCATTTTTTTTTAAATTAAAAAATTCTATTTTTAAAACAGTCATTACTTGAGGGAAGATATTTATTCAAAAATGAGCAAAAGTGCTCGATAAATAAAAAAATGCTTTAAATGCTAATCAAAAAATGGCTTCAATATCTCACACTCTCCTACTGAAGTGCATCTATTTCATTCGTATTATATAAACCTTCGTTGTATTAAATGTGCTATGTTCGTTTTTTTTTCAGTACACTGAATTGTTATCATCATTAGTCTACGAATGGGCGACGCGTATATTTCAACAAAAGTTTGGTTTTTCATCTCTTGATGAAGTTGTCGATCGTATAAAGATCCAAGATGTTCAAAGGATATTCGACAATCCATCGCCTTAAGTGTTCAACAACTGCTTCAGTCCCGCTACAACTGTGATGTCTTATCAAATGTGGTCTGCGCCCAAGAAGCGGTGGATATAAGCGGAACACGTTTGCGGTCCTAGTCTTTGGCTGTTCCAGCTGCGTCAGGCAGAAGGGCGGAATCAGCCAGTATAATATCATCAGTCGCAGATCCTTCAAAACGATCAGATACAAAAATAATCATACCATCTTCTTCAACACCAACCAACACTTTTACTATGTTGTTGTTTTTGTACGAGCTTCATGTGGCTTGTTGTTCAGCTTGTGGTTGCGGTTTCTCTATGATAAACTCAGTACAATCTATGTTGACAGTATAGAGATGACTAGCCACACAACGCAGTGACTAAAAATTAATAGCCGAAAGAGTTTCATGCATCAATAGTATCCAAAATTTGAAAACAGCAGAAACTGTTGTTCTATGAATTCAAAATGAAACTGCCAAAAACATAAAATCACAATCATGGCGCAATTTCATTAAAGTGAGAAGCAGTTGATTCTTTGCAGATAAATTATAGTTCGGCCATTTATCTGAACAATTATTTTGAATTGCTAAAGAACAGAGCATATCGAATTCTTTCTTGGAGTGTCCTGTCAAATATTTCAGTTCTTTTGGAGAAACCTTGGACACACACAGAAATGTGGATGAAAATTGTTCTGGAGTCTCTGTTGCATGGCTAGTTTGACCACTTATCTGAACAACTTACACACTTACACTCACACTTACTTCATGTAGAATCATAAACAACAATTTGAAATAAACAAATATTACATGACATGCAGAGGACTATTTAATCATGTTGAACTACGATTTCCCTTCAGTAGAGACAAGCTCTTTTCAAACATTATTAACAATACAACGATGCGTAGCAATAATTTCGGTTTGTTTATAGCAGATAACATCTAGTTTTTATGTGAATTTCGGTCGTTTAAAATTTATGGCTTCAAGCGTTTGTGTGGTTCTTGTAAAATCCGCCATTTGCCTGGCGCTCCGGTTGCCTGGCTGTCCTCGACCGGAACCGATTAATCTGTTTCCTGGAATTTTCGGACGCTGCCGCTCGAGACGGTTGCACTCTTCAAACTGAAGCTGGAAAGTTGTGTGTGTTTGTGGAGAGCAAGTACAGAAAGCCGTGTTCGAATAAACGAGGGGCGCTCAAATGTTAATACCAATATGCGATCTGAATTTACCACACTTCAATTTAGCCATTTCTCACATTCCCCTTCTTTTCCATAAAAAAAAAACTGAACTAGGTATTATACAAGACTATTTTTTTCATTGTTTTTATCTTCTAAATTTTTATATCTATTTTGCTTTGCGAATGAGTGCAAAATAAATAGCTTTTTGTTTCGAAACAGTCTGTAAAACATTATCATCTCTGCTGAAGAAGTTATATTTGACGCTAAATATTTTGATCAAACTTATTTACATGACGGCAATAATTATTTGACCATGTTGAATGTACTGTTAACTGATCAAACTGATATCTGAATCATTCGACCAACAATCTGGACTACGTCATTCTAATGTCGTTTTCGTTTTCTCCACTGGCGCGGAGCAAAACTTTATCTGAATAAAGAAACGAAATCACCGTTCAGTGTTTTGCTATTGTTGTTCCACTCTTTTTTTCTATTTCTGCTATAGCTCCCGGAGGGTACCACTGTAAAAAAAAAATTACAGTATTCAAGAAAAAAGTAAGCATTGTCCTTCATAAGGGTTATTTATCGACTGAAATTAAATTTGCTGAACAAACGAAAAACATTGAAAGATGATTTAATAGAAAGTTGTCAAACAAACATAAATACCAAGTATCAGATTATCTATTGTTAATAAAAAAAATTGTGTTTGCAGGTCAATCAGCGGTCAAAATCACGGATAAAATGAATAATAAAAAGTTGTCAAAACAAACACATACACAACACATTATTATCCGATTATCTGGTAGGGATTCGACGAGACCGAACTGAACGCCATCTGCATTTTTTCGAAACTCTTGAATTTTATGTGAAAATATTTTCATCGAGAGGTGAAATCTTTTAAGTATATGAACCAGAAACGACAGTTTATAATCCAAAGAATTCATTCCAGTCAACCATATTCGCTTTATGGATCTATGAAATCTAATTTCGGTTGATTTTAAAGGTTCTTAGATACACTAGGTTCTCCGACTTTCACAGTAAGTATGCGAGGAGTGAGCGGGGCTCTCAATGAGTTTGTTTACTTTTTGCTCAGCTTTTCTGTGGTTCGTTGGTAAACAAACTTCATGAGTTCCGCATAGTTGCATAGCCTACATAGCCAAAATGGCTGAATCGGGAATTCGTTATTCGGGAACACCTCCTGAATATATACCCACCTTGGGTGCCACCATGCAGGTTAAAAACAGTGCAAACTCGCTGAACAAACAAACACGATAACAGCACTGGATCTGCCCCAGTGTAAACCTAAGTCAACACATTCGGAATAAACAAATACGCAATAAGTGCGTTGACAACCACGCATCATCCAAATATAACCGGCTCCAAAATCAATTGGAGTCAAACGACATATTCCAGACCAGTGCTTCTTCAAAGTAGACCTGAACATCTCCAGATAAACCCAAGGGGCTGAAAGAGAAGGAAATTTCCAAACTGTCATTTCAGTACCGCACTGACGTTTTGGTACCAAAATCCCATTGAAATCAAAGGAGAACTGACGTTCTGGTTCCAAAAAGTCAGTACGGTACGTTTGTATGTGATTTGACAGTTGCTTCAGTCCTTTGGATACACCGCACCCGAAACCGATAAAATATAACAAATTTCCACTTCAGAAAACGAATATTAAACTTGAAGAAAAAATAGATTTCCCTTTTGAAAAATCACCGAACACAACCGATGTTCAATGTTAAAAGCCAAAGGACTAATATCCGTCCCCGAAAAAAACCTTATTTATTTTGCTTGCTTTCCTTTCGAAATTTTGTGGTGAAACACAATTTTGTTAGCATTGTTAAGTTTCTTAGGCAAAACGAGTTAGAATTTATCAACGTGTGTACATGGGTAAACGAAACCCAGTATTTGAATACTATACGATTTACGTAGCCGAATGTAAACAAACCCTCCTTACTTCGATCGAATCAAGTGTTCGTCAAACGTTCAAAAAAAGTCGCAGACGAGTCCGTGTCCTGCTGCTAACACCCTCCAGGATAGTGGTCTGGCTTAGATGCGCACTTCTAGCAGGATTTCTCAATGACAAAACGGAACTTCTCATTTTCGGTAGCGCTGTTCTCGTGTGGGAAACAAAGCGATCACGGATCACGGATGGAACTTTCGATTGGCAACATGACGGTTTCGCAGCTGGCGTTTCTTCTCTCGCTCAAAAAACTCCTAAGGCAGCAACTGTTGCACGTTGGTACTGCTCCTATCGACGTCCTGTTCTGGTTCTCGGTAACGAGAGAAAAGCTCTTCGAAACATGTCCAAAAATGCCGCAATTTTCTGAACAGCTTGAGGGAAATAGCTTCTCCAACGGAGCACACGACCAGTTTCCTCGGTTAGATGCTCTAGCAGTATCCCAAAATAAGTGACAGACTCACGTGTTAATGCTCACTAGCTGGATTCACTCTAACCATGATTTTAGTTTCGAACGACAGATCAGCGATCACTTGGTCGGCCAATGCGGATCCTTCTCTTCAACCAGACAACGTTGCAGTTTATGCTTTACTATCGGGTAGCATTCGCCGGACATGCTGCTGGCTTTCTTTCAGTAAGTTCTGTACAGCGATTTTTCGTTACTGAAAATTGATTATTTCTATTCAAAAACTAGAAGAACAAATGATTCTACGCTTAGCCAGCGTTCAAGGCGCCTAAAAAACTTGGTTCAACTCAGCTGACATTTTAGCTTTTTTTTAATTACGAACGACCGTATCGTCCTCATGGAGTCCTTGAAGCAAAGATGAAAAGTGGCCCATGATACCCCACACTCCCCTACATAATATTTGAACGGCCTAAAATCTTATTTGAGTGGGGTGAGTGATCTTTGAAGTGCTACATAATTCTCATAGGGGATATTTTTAGCAGTAGGAACTTTTACACATTTTTTATGGAATTTTTTTTATTGGAAAATGAACTTTTCGCAGTATTCCTTGCAAAAAATGTGTTCATAGAACTTGTCAACTAGTTCCAGGATATGAAAAATGAAGGTTTGGTCAATATGAATTATTTGTCTGTGAATACCTTTTAAGGTATACACAATAAAGTGGCAAATTTGTGTATTCGTGACGTGTAGTTGTGTTTGGACCTGATAATAGTACTTATGATTTTCTTTCAAGATTCCATTTGAATCCAAAAATTCCGCGCTTTTTGGGTCCTGGTCGCGAATTTTGTAAGGACATTTGATTTCTAGAATTGCCGTTCCACAAAAACTCACCCCGTCTGGCGATGCCGCTAAATAATGGCGAACTTTGTCGACATATATCCCGCATTTTCGGAAAGTGTTCTCTGGATACGACTTGATAAAATCATCATATGCCACTGCTTCTTTCGTTATCCCCCAGTCGATCGCAGGAATATGTCTCAAATTGTGTATAACAAAATTGCGGTGGGCTGGCTTCGTGCTACACGGTGTAAAGTTCTTCAAACTGCTGTTCATTGCGTCTATGATAGGTTTAATGTTGGAGGCAGTTATTCGGCTTCGCCTTGTGTTGTGCCAAACTTTGTTAAGCGATTGCCCCCGAGTAGCGTGTTCAATTTCGAAAATGTTTTGTTCTGTAACAGAATTCAATTTGTCAACAACAATCACATAAAACGATTTCTTACCATAACCGTGATCATTTGCAAAACCATGTAGGTTGCAGATTCTGCTTGAATGCACGGTTAAGAATAATCCATCGTTGATAGATTGGTTGACAAATTGCTCTGTTACATTCACTTGACGATTTTCGATGGGCATCGGTAGTAATGGAGGTGTGAAATTCGGACGCAATTTCAAAATGTCGTCGATTTTTTTTCCTACAAGCGATATAGGGGCCGTTTTTGGTGGTTTGTGCCATGTTTGCAGGGCGTTCGTGCATCCTGAATCTTGTACCACGATTCCTTCAATCGAAAAAATATATGAAAACATTAGTAGTAATAGCGAATATCGTTAATACGAATGCTACGAACAATATCTACACTGTCGGCCAAAAGATTCGGAACTCCCCCTCGAAAAAATCAAAATTTCGATCGGCCATATTTCAGCCATCTTATTACATATTGGAATTATTTTGATCTCATTTAAGAGATCGTGAGCAAAACCTTCTTTGTATGTTCATATTAAGTTTATATAACTTAAATTTATCTTAAAGATGGGACATTTTCTAAAAACCGAACTAAGAGTTCAAAAACGATCATCTCAGGGTGGGGTAGACCAAATTTCAAAATTCGAGTTGCATTCGAATCCTTTTTTCATACTTATTAAAATACTTTAGGCCGTTACACCATACTACGGGATGATCCCAAACTTTTGGACGATGACTTGAACTTTTTTTTTTGTAAATTAAACAAATGTATTTTAATAAGTATGAAAAAAAAAGGATTCGAATGCATTTTGAAGTTTGTTCCACCCAACCCTGAGATGATCGGATTGGAATTTCGGAAGTTCGGTTTTTGGAAAAATGTCCCAACTTAAAGATAAATATCATATAATAGTCATATAAACTCAATATTAACATTTTGTCAAATACATACACAAAGATGGTTTTGCTCACGATCTCTTGAATGAGATCAAAAGAATTCCGATATGTAATAAGATGGCTGAGATGATTGTATACCGATTGGCATAAAGTCATTTGGCATAAAGCCGTTTGGCATAACGCCGTTTGGCCTAAAAGTTGTTTGGCATAAAGTCGTTTGGCATAATGGCCGTTTGGCATAATGGTCGTTTGGCATAATGGTCGTTTGGCATAATGGTCGTTTGGCATAATGGCCGTTTGGCATAATTGGCATAAAATGATGGATCAAAATTTCGAGGAAGCCTCATAATGGTCATTTGGCATAATGGCCGTTTGGCATAAAATGATGGATCAAAATTTCGAGGAAGCCTCCTCACGCTTCGCGTTCGAACTAAAATGCAGTATGGTCCTTACGCTTCGCTTTGCGGACCGGGCTAGGGGATTGTCCCTAGCTTTGGGTAAACCTAGAAACGCGGGCCTTCCTAGGGCTTTGAATAAACCTAGAAAGACGTGGCCGTCCTAAAATGATGGATCAAATTTTCGAGGAAGCCTCTTAACTTCACGCTTCGCGTTCGAACTAAAATGCAGTATGGTCCTTCCTTATAAATTTTTATATTTTTATGCCAAACGGCCATCATGCCAAACGGCCATTATGCCAAATGACCATTATGCCAAATGATTTTATGCCAAACGACATTATGCCAAATGACTTTAGGCCAAACGGCGTAGGACCGGCTGAGATATGGCCGATCATAATTTTTGAGGGGGTGATCCCAAACTTTTGGCCGGCAGTGTATAACGTATCAATGTTTAGTTACCCATGGTAACAAACTCCTCAACACAACACAAAAGCGCCGCAATATGCTTGCAAGATTGAGATTGGCCCGCTGTACACCCGCAATATGCCTTGGTTATTCCTTTTATCTCGGTACATAGCTCAAACCGTACGTCATACAGCAACCTAGTTTTCATTGCCGCGTAGCAGAATGCACGTATTTGCAAAGTTTTTGCTGTTAAGGATGATTTTACCTAGAATTAACATTTTACGAATCAATATGCAGCTCTTGAGAAGTAAAAGCTCAAGCTTAAAAAAATATGGAAAAAAAATGTAATGTATGTAACAAATTTCATTTAGATGTTCGTGATTTCACGAAGTTTTATGAATTGAATACTTCGATTGATATGAATAGGGTTATTTTTTGGCAAGCTAATGTTTATATACCCAACGCCCTTATTCTGTGCCGCTCGTGAAGGTTGAGTGATACCAAACTCAAAAATGGTCATAAATTACCTCTGCGAAAGAAACGTTTCTCAGATAGCGATCCCTGAATAAATTCCTTCCCTTGACATAACTATGCCTTGCATGCCGCTGCTCGAAATATTCGTATATTAACGACGGAGTAAACCACACTACATCAGTTTTCATTTGATCCTTCAATTCTCGATAAGGAGGACAATCTACGAAAGGCGAGTTGTCCAGGGCTGACACCATTGGAGGTGTTACAATGAGGCTCGAGTTGAGATTATTTTTGGTATAACACTTTATCCTTAAATAAGACATAATTTAATGTTAAACATACTAGAATCATACGAAGCAAAACATAAGTAGTGACATGCTAAAAGCTTACCGTCTTAGCAAATCCGTTTTGTTCCCTTTGTTGGAACATCCAATTTCGGTTGCTTTAGCACGAAGCTGTGGTAATGTTAAATCCTTCAACAGTGTGAAATCCATTTTTTTTCGATAATCCTTGTACAAAATACTTCCAAAAATTATAATCAATGAGACACGTGGATGTGATTTATAAGAAATGTTATAATGGATTGTGAATTTAATTTGTTACTATAGTTACCTATAAATAACAACGGGTTACTCTGTTCATCTATATATTATATGCATAAAAACTAATTTCGAGATATAGCTGAGGAATCAAATTATGCATAACCTCGCCCGAATACGAAAATATTGTAACATAACAGTTCCTGTAGTAGTTATAAAACGATTAGAAACAGTTTAAAAAAACGTTTAGAAAATGACATCTGAAAACATAGAAACATTGCACGTATCTTGAATTCCAAACCGACGGTCTGTTGAATATGGCGTTAAGTTATGTTACTGTTTAAAACTATTGAAACCTCTACATGGAGACACTCTTCCCGGAACAGTTAGGGTATGGTTTATAAAACGATTATGAATAACTTTTTTAGGTTGTTGAACTGTTTCTGGAATAAATATGTGCATACATTTTACGATGATTTATCAAACCGTTCATCGGACGTATTGGAAACTGTTATAGCAATCGAAATGAAGATTATACGAACCGTTTGTACTTGGATTACTGTATATGGTGTTTAAGGTTAGTTACGGAACTCAAACCATTCATTACTGTTAGGGGACCTTTATGGAAGTAGTTCCTAAAACACTACCGATCTAAATTTTCCGCACATTTCATTTCCTTAGCGGTATTAACAGAACGTTGAAAATTTTTGAAGAATTAAAAAAAGAAGGAAATTTCCAAAATTTGTTTTTATTCCGTTTTTTTAATCATATTTCGTCTGGACTGATCCACTTGGCATTGAATATTCTGTGGCTATACTTCTACTTCAACTTGTCTGATTGAAAAGCTTCGACATAGCAAAAATAAAATACAAATCCATAAAACCACTGAAACTAAAAAAAACCCTTGAATATCACATTACATAGGACGAGATTTCGTGATGTACAATACAGAATAGAAAAAATCATGGCTGTTGAACTTGAATGACGCTAACATTACATATCACAGAGCACAAAATAAATATTCATTCCGAATATATCTCAAATGAATTTTTATTGAAGATGTTTATCTTCACATCCTTTACACATATTTTTATCTCTCCTTGTTTCGGAAATCTGAGGGAAAAGAACCCCAATTCTGCTTTTTCATGTTTTTCTTCCCGTTTTTGTTATTCACGGATGACGGGGTAAGAATCTAGACTTATCCGGGATTGTCTCCTTGGTGCATGCGTCTTTGCAGTTGGAAGGGCACCAATTTTATCAGGGCCAATCATGATTTCTGAAAAAGAGAGAGTTACATCATTATTCGAGTAAACAAAATTTTTGATCTATGTTGTTGAATTACATTTTCAAGAAATTCTTCGTATGTACGGATAATCGGAACTACTATCATGAGGTCTGAGTAGCTTGTCATGTTTATCCAAGAATTTCTTACCAGATAACATTTTAGCCTATCTTATTGCTGGTAAAATTGCCATATTTATTTCCTGCGAGTGGTTGGGATTTTGTCCGGTTGGTCATATCCTTATGATTGTTTTCCAGGAACACTATTTTTTTCTCAAATCGGCAGATCCAGGCTGTGCTTCCAACATCCCCCCCCCCCCCACCCCCCCCCCCCAACATCTGATTATGAAGAAATTAAGCAAATTCATCTACAAAAAGGAAAAAACAAAATTAAATCACTGGTAATAATCATTTAAAATGTTTTTTCTCCTCTTACCTTCAATTTCGAATCTTCCTCAGCAGCAAACTTCACAATCACCACAATGTCATCACTAGATCTAAAAACAAGAAACAGCAACATTTTTTGGTGCCGAAAAATTGAACGATGAAATTTGCCTTCGGTAATGAATTATTCTTCTGCTTCGTTGTTGTTTATTTTGAGCCACGCATCATTTTATGCGATGATGGTTGCACGATAAAACGCCGCTATTCATTTTAATATATTTAATACACCATATCATATTGAATTGTCATTTTATGTGATGATCGTTTAAATATTTAAAGTGACTCACAAAACGACGTTTATGTGAGATACTTTACGAATCTGTCTGTAATCAATTGCGATTTCGATATAGAAATAATTTATGTGCGAATAAAATGCGTCTTAAAACTCTTTTGTGATTGATAAAAGATTTCATTTCGCGTTGGTCGTACCAAATACGACTCCATTCAAAATATCGATACAAAATCGTATATCATTTAGTTTCAACATCTTCTACGATGGAAATGCGATATGGTAGAATGTTAGGTATACACAATTACGAATTCGAATTGAGTTGCACCCATATACGAGTTTCACGATGTTTTCTTTTACGATTTCTTGTTGGCTGGGTACTCTTTAATGTTCCCTGAAGGAAAAAAGGGATTAATTTTTAATGCGCAGTTCGAAGTCCGTTTTGAACCATCGCAAGGAAGAGAAGGGGTACTCAATTTTATGTTTATAGCATAGAACCATGTTTTGATCCACGGTCCAACTTAATTTTGAGTACCAAATCCGGAGCACGTATAATGCCATATTTGTGCATGGTGGTTAAAATGTTTGTTTATTACGCAAAAATTCCGAAGCGTGTATGAAACGAAGAATAAAGCAAAACAAAAAACGGGTTGAAAGCAAAAGAGATGCCAATTTATTTCATTGAAACCCCTTTTAGAATTTGAAAAATATTTTGTGAATTTAATATGCAAACCAGCCGGTTGATCAATATTAGTTGCTGCAACTAATCCTAACTCTCACTTTTTCGTGAGTCGTTGAGACATGTCCTAGGTATCTCAACAAAATCACACCGTTTTTAACTCGTTTTTAATACCAATATAGAACGCCGTCTTCTAGTGCCCTTCAGACATAATATTAACGCGCCAGAACCAAAGTTTACTTGTGAAGTCAGGTTTCCGAATTTACTTCTAACAATTTCAGTGATTTGCTGCCAGTTCACCAGTGACGTTTCTAGAAATTTGATTTCAAAGGACGATATTATGAGAAACCGTTCGAGCTTCGTTCCTTTAGGACATTCAATTTGATAAGTTATATTGTTTTGTTTTAGAAAACAGCCGTACGGGTGTTTGGAATTTCAAAGTTATGTATTATCCATAAACTAACTAGAATTTTTGTAAAAGAATATTGGCGAAAAACATATTACATAATTGGTGCAAATTTGAAGCTTTTATCTGAGAAACTAGATATGATTTGCATGCATCGTAAGCGTAAATATAAAATAAATGACTGATCATCAATTCATTCCTTTTCTATTTAAGAGCAGCAAATATAGTTGTTCAAAATTGTTTAAAATACATCCAAATCCCTCTGATCGAGAATACTCATAAGTACCACGGATTTGTCAAGTCATAGCTTGAAATAAGCGATTACGCTTTACTAAAAACAGTAATAACAAAAAAAAGCAATTCTTAGATGCACTTTATTCTTATATTAATGTGTTAAATTGAAAAAAAAATTACGAAACACAAAAACATATCACAACTGGCAGCCCTGCTGGTACCAAGGAAAGAAAATCAAAACAAAAAATTTACTCTCTCACCGAAAGTTTTACGCGATTTTAACAACTTTCACCACCTCGTTTGATACCAGCACCGGGTGCAAAAAATCCGGAAAATGTGCAGGAACCCTTGGAACTTTTCAAAAAGTGTGCCAGTATCGTCAAAAAAATTTAAAAAAGGTAACTCTCAATTTTTCCATACAAAATTTCATCGAAAGGAACCATTTTGATAAGCGCCATCCCTTAGTGGGAGTTGGAACTAGCTCTCAAAAAAACTCACCCCATTGTTCATCGTCGCTGTTTGGCAAGGTTGCCAATCACCAGCGCGAAAACTTCGGATTTCAACTTCATTGACAATATATTATTTTGTTCAAACAAACGCTTTGTGCGTTTGAGTCCCAACTAAACGGGTATGAGCACATGCTAGATTCTTCAGTTGCTAAATGCCTTTCAACTTGACTGCATGCAGATTCCATTCTCTTTAAATATTTATCTGAATCATATTTAAAAAGGATGGACTCAATTGCAGCAAGTAATATTACCAGCGAAATGCACATGTTTTTATGCTATGGTCAATTATGCACATTGACCTTAGAACATGAACGAAAATCAAACGATTTTCGTTTGGGTTTTCTGTTAATTTCTGCTTTAAGCGTTTGCCTTTACGTTACGGCTCAAACTTTTATTTCCGATCACCAGATGTCGTTCCATAACATTTCTCAATGCATAAATTTTAATCGCAGAAATATTTCGCAGTGAGAAATATCCCAGTAATTACACCATGAGAAATATCCGTGTGCGTAAAGAGGGAGATATGTGAAAATACCTAAAATATAACTGTGTTGGCACCGCTGGCAACCATAGTCAGAGAGGCGACGCTGCTGAGTGACGGATACGGTAGAGCGCTGCCGCGCTTGTCAAATTGACATATTCGGCGGTTGAGATGAAGACGAAAATTTTCATTAGTTTGAGGAAATCCAACGCCTACAGATCGTTGCCCCTTAGTCTCATCTTTATCAGTGAAAGTTTCTGTATTTTCCTCGTGAGTTGAGTGATTGCAAAGGTGAACTAGTACACCTCGTCATTCTTATTCGTAAGTTTCTGAATAATTACTAATATGAACTGATTAAAATAACAATTTAATGTCATGTAGGCAAGCCTAGCAGAAGGCAAACTGCACCAATTGTTCGGGCAGAAAATAAGGGATCAAACCATTTATTGTAAGCACTGATGAACTGATGTACAAGCTAAGCCTTGAGAAGTGTGTAAAGTCCCAACGACTGTTTTGAATCAATTTATGTTTTTTGGTTGAGCCACCAGATGTCTCCAAGGACACCAGAGAGAACTGTCAAGAAGAAAATTAAATGTAAACAAAACAAAATAACAAATTTTTAGTCAATTATGAAAAGGTCGTATCTATTTAACGAGATTCGAGCAAATTGATTTTGAAGATTTATTACACATTTATGATTTGCGTTATCAAAGTTTTACGTTCAAAGCTGTTTTCCGAATTGCTTCAAACTAGCATGAAGCACTTAATATAAACAGATATGATGCGTGAAAATGCCCGCTCAGAGTAGCTTAGAATCTGCATTTCTTCGTTGGATTGTTAATTTTAAGCTCAACTTAATAAAATAACTGATTCGTCTGGCTTGTTCAAAGTTGTTAGTTAGTCCTTTTTAGTAAAAAGAATCAAGGTAAAATTTGTTTACGACGTTAGTTTATAAATTTTTGAGATCATATACAGTTGCGCGCTTCCAAGAATCAGGTACTTCGAAAGTTGGTTCGGCTTGTTTGAATGATAGCATTTGAAATTTAGAACACGTATCTGGAATTTAATAATTACAGCTTGTATATTTGTCATTTCGTCAGTCTCTCTAGTAACAACATTATAATGATGCTATTTTTCTAAGCTGAAATTGATTCGTAGTTCATCTAATTATGTAGAGCAATTCATGTATTCAAATTTATTTATTAATGAGTTCAAATACCATTGCGCCCTTTCGAAAAATTCTTACTTTCAAAAGAGCTATCTAGAAACAGTGCCATCTATTGCGCCGTTCAAAAGTTACAAATCAAGCAATAGATGGCACTGTTTTTCGTCACTTTTTAACGGCTTCTTTAAAAGAGAGCACTGGAAATTTTACACACGTTTCTGAAGATTTTTTGTTCGAGCTTGTACATCAGTTATCAGTGTTGTAAGTTAACAATTAAACCAACTCCCTTCTGTATCTAATAAATTGAACTTATTTTAGTTTGAGCCTAAGGCTAATCATCCAAGCGCTTCAAAAACGGTTTTTATTCCCCGTCCGAACAAAACTCAAAAATAAATGAGTTCGGCTCAAAGGATGGAAAATGAGGTTAGGAACCATAACCTCCAACAGGAGCCTAATGCCGAAGCAACTGCCTATGATTGTGCTCTGTGTGATGAGCCAAACCATGTCGACCACCATATGGTCCAGTGTGACACCTGTCCGCGCTGGTTCCACTACACCTGCGCCGGTGTTACTGAGGAGATAGAGGACAAACCATGGAGCTGCCCTACTTGCTCATCCGATAAACAAGTTGATGTCGCCGGTGGTGGATCTCAGGAGGATATTTCGATCCTTGAGTCCCTGGATTTGGGTGCACGGAAGGATGCACGCTGGAAGCGGAACGAGGAGCAGCAAAAAGCTGCCGACGAACAGCACCAACGCGATTTGCTGTTGATGAGGGAAATGCAGCGGCGAAATTTTCAACGACAACTGCAGCGTGAGCAGCAGCAGCGCTTGGCGCAGCTCGAACTGGAACGCGAGATGCTGAAGATGAGACGGAAGGCTGATGAAGAGTACCAGGTACAGCGGATGCAACTGTGGGGTACCTACGGAATCAATCCACAATCGCAGAACTACCCAGGCACGATTCCACGGCACTCAGTTGGTGGTGAAGAGCAAATAAAATTTCCCGCTGGTCCACAATCTTACCCAGCATATTCGACGCCGTTGTCCGGAAGTAATCCCCCTATGGTGCCGATGACACCACTGCGGAATCCAGGAGTGTATCCAACAAGAGCGGCTCCCAGCAATTCGAACGTACCTATCGTTCCTCATCCTCTCCCTACGTACCAGTTGCCACCTCCGCCTCCGGAGAAAATTGATGGCTGCAATCCTTCGAATGTTCCAGTGAATCTGCCAACCAGGCACAACCCGCTGCCAAATCGCGGTCTGCCATTAGAGGAACCAGTGAATCCAGAATCTCCCACTCAACTCCGGTATTCGGCCACGCATCGCGTACATCTAGGGGGCCCAGTGGGTCCATGCGATCCGCCCAATCCGCCTCCACATTCGGATGCACAATGGCCGCAAGCACCTTTGCCACCTGTAGCCGAGTTGACCAGGGCACAGATTGCTGCTCGAAAAGGACCGTTCTGCAAATTACCGACCTTCAGCGGAGATCCCGAGGAATGGCCGCTGTTTTACAGCAGCTACATTAATGGAAACTTGGCGTGCAACTGGTCGAATTTAGACAATCTTGGGAGACTGCAGGAGGCAATTCAAAATCCAGCGCGCGCTAAAGTTCGCCACCATTTGATGCTGCCTGAAACGGTACCGGAAGCCATCGAAACACTCCGGAGGCTTTATGGGCGCCCGGAACAAATTATTTCTGCGCTTGTGCGCAAGGCGCAGAATGCGAAGCCACCATGTCTGGAGAATCCGGTAACTTTTTCGGATTTCGGCATCATCGTACAGCAACTCACCGATCATTTGATTGCGTCCGGACTCCGGGATCACTTGGTGAATCCACACCTTATTGATATCCTTGTGGCCAAGCTTCCTGGTCAGACGCAGATTGAATGGATCCGCTACAGACGTCAGCAAGGTTATTCTACTCTGAAAACCTTTTCCGATTTCATCACCGCCATCGGAGCCGATGCCCTAGAGCTGGAGCACATTAACCGGATGCACGACTACAACAAGGAGAGACCGAAGACAGAAAAGCTGAGTACGGAGAAAAAAGCGAAGGAAAAAAGTACCGAAGGTTTCCTGCTCACCCACATCAATGAGTTCGAAAACAGGCAGAGCCGGTTACCATGTAGCTTCTGTAATCGCACGGATCATCGCACGAGATATTGTGACGATTTGGCGAAGCTTTCCTGGGAAGACCGCGTGGAGAAGGTGGCTAAATTGAAACTTTGTAATCGTTGCCTCAATGAACACGGTGAATCAAAGTGTCGTTTTTCTCAAAAATGTAACGTTGGGAGTTGCCAAGAATCACATCACCCACTGTTGCACCCACCGATCAACAGCAAAAGTACGCAACTTATAGTCACAACTGATTGCAACGCTCACAGTGTGCTTCCCCAACCACCGGTGATTTGCCGGATGGTACCTGTCCGAATCATTAACGGAGAGCAGTCTATGTCGATAGAAGTAATCGCCTTTTTGGATGAAGGTTCTTCGTACTCTTTGGTCGAGCGTGATATTACAGAACAGATTAAGCTTTGCGGTGAGCCGCAACCACTGCTCGTCAGATGGACAGCCGGTATTTCGCGCCTGGAACGCGACTCGAAGCGAGTGAATCTGTCGATTTCCGCCATTGATTCACCGGAGCAGTTTTTGTTGAAAGACGTGCACACTGTTGAACATCTGAAACTCCCTGAGCAAAAGTTTATTTTCGCTGATGTCGTCGGAAAGCACCAGCATCTGAAAGGTTTACCTGTTAGTGACTACCGAGACGATTCGCCGAGAATTTTGATTGGACTCAAACATCTTCACGTCTTTGCACCGTTGGAATCTCGCATTGGAGCTCCCGGTGAACCAATTGGAGTTCGCACACTTTTAGCACTGACCACACTGACTTGACTCTTAGAACAAAAATTCAACCATTTTCTGTCTAATTTTTTGTTGTCAGCTTTTGCAGGTTCGCAATACCGACGGCAGGTGGCGAACCTGAAAAATTTGACACAAAATGCCCTGTAGGAAAAATGGTCCTGTTTAGCCCGATTTTATCGTAGAAATTGCGTGTTTTATTTTTAAAGTTGGGTGGCATTTCCTAACTGGGATAGCATTTCTTCAAATCGATCGATGCGCACTCTGGAATCGACATTGCGTACTGTTGGAAAAATGATTTTTTTTGTTTTTTTTTCTGGAAAAATTATCCAGAAAACGAAATCGAGTGTCCAGTCAGTATGGTCAGTGCTTTTAGGATGGACAGTGTATGGTCCGTAGGATTTTACTTCTTCAGTCGAAATTCTAGATCATCATAACAAAGACCCAGCTGATCACGAACTTTATGGTGATTCTCAGAAGCGGATGACAACATTTGAGCGAAAGTCCAATGATCCATATAAGAGGAAATTGGCCGTAGAGTATCCGGATGCGGTAGCGAAAATGGTTGATAATCCTTGCTTCTCCTCTGACCTCGATAGCGCTTATTCGATGGTGAGAGCAGTCGCAATGTGGTTTAGTTCAAACTTCAGCTGGAAACCCAATTCTTCCTCAGTCCCTTGCTTTGAAATGATTATGACGGGACTTTCGATGTCATCCAAGGAGCAGCACAAGGTCGAACAAACAACTAATCTAGCTCAGTCTTTGCGGAACCAGTACAAACGTTCTCTAAAACTAACAAACATCCTGTGGCGATGCTGGGTCAAAAGGCATGTTCCAGTCATCGATCAATCAACGAAGTGGCATGCCGATAGCCACCCGCTTGGTGACCTGATGAACATCGCCGACGACAACAACAGGAAGGATGGATCTCAAAGTATTGTCAAGCAGATCATTTTGGGGCGAGATGCAGTGATTCGTAAAGCTGTTTCGTGTTTGGCAAATGAAATGCAGCCGCGACACCCGGTGAGCAAGCTTGCGGTGCTTGAGATTGGAGGTAAATCCAGTCAGGAACAGGACCCTGGACTAGAGTTACGGTGGGGGCTGTTGGCACCGCTGGCAACCATAGTCAGAGAGGCGACGCTGCTGAGTGACGGATACGGTAGAGCGCTGCCGCGCTTGTCAAATTGACATATTCGGCGGTTGAGATGAAGACGAAAATTTTCATTAGTTTGAGGAAATCCAACGCCTACAGATCGTTGCCCCTTAGTCTCATCTTTATCAGTGAAAGTTTCTGTATTTTCCTCGTGAGTTGAGTGATTGCAAAGGTGAACTAGTACACCTCGTCATTCTTATTCGTAAGTTTCTGAATAATTACTAATATGAACTGATTAAAATAACAATTTAATGTCATGTAGGCAAGCCTAGCAGAAGGCAAACTGCACCAATTGTTCGGGCAGAAAATAAGGGATCAAACCATTTATTGTAAGTTAACAATTAAACCAACTCCCTTCTGTATCTAATAAATTGAACTTATTTTAGTTTGAGCCTAAGGCTAATCATCCAAGCGCTTCAAAAACGGTTTTTATTCCCCGTCCGAACAAACTGTTTGATATTTTATTTATTTCTGAGTGTACCATCTTGTCAACCATAGTACCGAACCTCTCCAAGGACCATGAGCTTGAAGGTTCGTGACTCAGCTGTTTCACTCGACTACCGTAATACGACATTTCGCTCGACTCGACAGTGACCGGAGTCGGATCGGAGACGAGTTACTCGACTCGTCTTGTAATAGGGCCCATGCCCATAATTTGTGATTACCCTTGTGCACAGACATACACAGACTTTTTTTTCCAACCTGGTCAGTGTAGCCGAGACACACTAAATCAAATCGTCATATGATATGTATCTTTTTTATTAAGATGCACTAAATTATTATTTGAATGATTTTTTTTTTTGTTTATTTGAGACACTGTACCATCTCTGCGGCATTCGTGTCTTGATTTTTTAATTTTTACAGAGTTTTGTAGATATTACATTCTTTAAGGAATTCTAAAAGTGAATGTTCTTGTGATTCTTCGTTTCTTAAAATTTCGTAGACTGTTCCCCTTATATTTGAATGAATAAATCGACTTCTTTGTACTGGTATATTGTCGCTGAATCCCCAAACCGGAGTTTTCGTCAACATCAGCGACGGCGACATCACTGACGACATTTCATCTTATACCGTATTTGTTTTCTCCCCTCGATCAGTGCTCCACCGTACCCGACAAAAACAAACACAAATCGTCGCCAGTGTATTGCTACCTCACTCACTCACACGCTCTCTCGCAACACTGGCAAAATTATCGGTGGGCCACCGCCCGTAAGCAGAACTCCGACAGGTCAAAACCAGTGCAACACCGTCCGAATAAACAAACAGTTTGACAGCACCTAGTGGTGCACCAGTGCAACACTAGTGCAACACTCGGCATAAACAAATACGGTATTAATCAGACATCTTTCGAGTGTGGGAACCAAACAAAAGAACGGGTTGCCAATCGCCGAGGTGTTTGAAGAATTGTTCATCGTCGCTGGTTGGCAAGGTTGCCGATCACCAGCGCGAAAACTTCGGATTTTAACTGCATTGACAATATTATGTGATAATGTTGAACGTTTGTGTTAACTCAAGTTTGTTTACAAACATAAGATTAATTGCTCAGCTTTTCTGTGGTTTGCTGTTAAATGAACTCTATGAGTTCCGCAGTTGCATAGCCTCAAAAGCCAAAATGGCTGAATCGGGAATTTGATATACGGTAACACCATCTATATATACACACCTTGGGTCTAACTACGCAGTTGTGTAAATTCATTTATCTCTGAATACGCAATGTTAAAAAAGGAGCGTGTTGTGTGTATATGCTGTCAGTTTTTTTTTAAATGATAATCGATAATGCTGTGAATTTGTTTTCATTTGTACGCTAGCAAATTAACCTGAACTTTTTGATCGTTCTCTTTTTTGATTGAAAATAAGCATCTATCATCGGGATTCGTGGGATTGTTTGAAATTTGTTGCTTTGCTTGTACTACTTTTAAGGCGAGTTCGTAAATTTTTTTTTCTATCGATGCTGGCGTTCTTAAATTACAAACAAACGTATGCAAAAGCATTGCACTGACAAAATGCTTCACACATTAGTGTGTGCAATTTCACACATTTTGGAAATAAGTAGACCAACACATTTAATGTGTGAAGGTACTGCTGCACATTTTTGTGAAACACCGCTTAAGAAACGGAATGTGAGCGTTTCACACATTATGCAAAAAGCGTTTAAAACGGGAAAATGTGTGAAATAATGAGGCGTTTAGAGAGGAAAATGTGTAAAATCAAGAAATATGGAAGAAGGCCGCTATTTTTATGAATGATTGGAACCGAATGAAATGCTGGTGATTTTTAAAATGCTTTTATTAATTTGAATGAGGATTTAAAATTTTTTTTTGTTTTTTTGAAAACTCCTCTTCAGTTTCTGCCGAACCATTCCTCGCCAAATGGCACCGACTGCAAGCAATTGGCTGAGTCCGAAATCTAGAAAAAGAAACAAAATAATTTAAAAGTATGATTTCAATAGTTTTAAATAATGGCGGCAACTTACATTTCACTTGTTACGACGATCCAGCCGTATAAATTCTTCGACGTATAATGGCTGACACCAAATTGATTGAGAAAACAACAAGTGTGATATCACACACTTTTATCTTATACTGTATTTGTTTTCTCCACTCGTGGAGTGTTCCACCGTACCCGATAAAAACAAACACAAATCGTCGCCAGTGTATTGCTACCTCACTCACTCACACGCTCTCTCGCAACACTGGCAAAATTATCGGTGGGCCACCGTCCGTAACAGAACTCCGACAGGTCAAAACAAAACCAGTGCAACACAAGGGGCTGAAAGAGAAGGAAATTACCGAACTGACATTTCAGTACCGCACTGACGTTTTGGTACCAAAATGCCATTGAAATCAAAGGGGAACTGACGTTGTGGTTCCAAAAAGTCGGTACGGTCCGTTTGTATGTGATTTGACAGTTGCTTCAGTCCTTTGGTGCAACACCGTCCGAATCAAGGTTCTTAGATACACTAGGTTCTCCGACTTTCACAGTAAGTAGGCGAGAAGTGAGCGGGGCTCTCAATGAGTTTGTTTATTTTATGCTCAGCTTTTCTGGGGTTTGTTAGTAAACAAACTTCATGAGTTCCGTATAGTTGCATAGCCTACATAGCCAAAATGGCTGAATCGGGAATTCGTTATTCGGGAACACCTCCTGAATATATACCCACCTTGGTCCGAATAAACAAACAGTTTGACAGCACCTAGTGGTGCACCAGTGCAACACTCGGCATAAGTATTATAAAGGCTGATCCGGATAATGTGTAAATTTTGAATCTGCATGGTGTGTAAAAATCACAAACAGGTTTGACAGCTCCATACATTTGCCGATAATGTGTGGAATAATTTGCAAAATGTGTGAAATGATTTATCAGTGTGGAAAGCGATTTGACATCTACCAAAAAAATAGATCGATTGATGCATCAAGTTACGAACACGCCCCGTTAGTTGATTTTAATGAAAATCAGTTTAACTCTTTCTTATGAAATAATTGGTAGTCCTGAGAAGGACTGTTTTGGGTTATTGCTGGAAATATTAAAGTAAAATCATTTACTTTTTGGCAGCTGCTTTCTTAGCTGGGGCAGCCTTTTTGGGTTTTGGTGCTTTTGGCTTCTTGGCTGCCGTTTTCGATGGTTTGGTGGCCTTCTGCTTGGGGGAAGCAGCAGCAGCAGGTTTTTTGGCCGTGCCAGCCTTCTTGGCTGCCTTCACTGGAGCAGCTTTGGTTTTTTTTGCGGCAGCAGACTTGGGCTTGGCTGCTGTTGCTTTCTTGGCAGCAGGTTTCTTCTCGCCAGCGGCCTTTTTCGGTTTCTTAGCGGCAGATGCCTTCTTCGGCTTCTTAGCTGCTTTCTTTTCACCAGCTGCTGGCTTAGCAGCAACCTTGATCTTGAAAGAACCCGAAGCTCCAGTTCCCTTGGTCTGGACGAGCTTCCCTTTCTCGACGCCACCCTTCAGAGCCTTCTTGATGAAAGTGGACAATTTGGCCACGTCACACTTATAGTTGGCGGCGATGTACTTTTTGATGGCCTGCAAAGACGATCCGTTACGCTCCTTCAACGTCTTGATGGCCGCCAGGACCATATCGTTGACCGGAGGATGCGTGGATGGCTTCTTCGGTTTCTTCTCGCCCTTGGGAGCCCGTGGTTTCTTGGCCTTGGCCGGGGATGCAGCAGCTGGGGCCGCGACAGCAACTTCGGTCTCGGTCATTTTCCTTCACTTGAAAGTATGCGTAACACTGTAAAATGTATAACATACAGCAAAAGGGCATCTTCCGATATGCTTAGCTCGGGATGTCCGTGATAGTGAGATGCTGTGAGATGGAAGTAAATTGTTCGTATACAGTTTGTAAAATATAATTCAAAATGTTATTTTTGAAAGCAATTTTGAAAAGTTGGCGAGTAAATTAGAGATTCTGCATTCTCAAAATAAGTAGATTAATAATCTGTCAGCACATGAATCAGATTAGGTAATAAACTATCAATCATAATATAGCAGAAAACGTTCTCAATGTAGATGAAGCACGTTGCAATTGGCAAACATGAACTAGAAAATTGGGAAAAATTGCTATTGAAACAACTAATTGGTAGAAAAAATTGTTACCAATAGTAAGTTTCATGTTTTATCTACATAAATATGTAACATGTATGTTTGTAAAGTGTATATAACTCCAGCTAACAACCGTTTTACAAAAGACGTTTGGGCCTCCAACACAACGATTTTGGCTAAAAGTAGACCTTTACTACTAAATTTAAAATGTTTGCTAGTAAACCCTGAATGCTATCAAAATACATTTTTAACTAACTAGTTATTTACTTATTTTAGCATTTATGTCTTTTTGTCATATTTATTGTCTAATCTGACTTTTTGTCCTCTCGTTGGTCTTCTATAAGGATATTCCAATCACATTTAATTAACTGATGAATTTGCGGTTGAATTTTATTGTGAATCATAATTTTGTTGAACTGCTAAGAATATCCATTCAAAAAATTCATTTCGTCTTTTTGTTTTTGATTTAAACCTGTCGTATCTACTATTGGTCAGAAAATTTTTTTTATTTAGGTATTAGAAAAGGATTCAAACTAATTCCAATTTTATCATTAGGTCGGTGTATTGAAACATGTACGAAGTTAACGTTTAAAGCGGGATAAGTTAATTTATGTAAAAAATAATATATAAATAATAATAAAAATAAAAACATTTTATTTGTAGGTACATATGTATTTTAAACATTTTCAGAGGTGAGTACATGTACTAATCTGCCTTTGTTATTTGCACGATAACGTGAGTTCTGTTTTATGTTCTGTTATATGTTGTATTAAGACATTAACAGACATGATATTTAACGATTTCCTTTTTTTTCTCACCCCAAGAAAGAATACTCAGCTACAACGTCATCTTTCACTAAAACAAAGTTATGTAATCAATTCGGATGGTCAGCGAGCAGTCCCCAAAGTGTTACGGTGCAATCTCAATGTAACAAATTTGTTTGAAAAGTATTGAAACTAAACTTTCAAATACACCTCTCTGGAATTTTCAAAAGAAATGCATGTTTATAATAAATTATTTTTTTAAGTCATTCGAGACACCCCTGATTCTATCAGATACCAAAATTTATATATTTATATTTATAAATTTAAAATATATTTATCTAAAAATCGCCCATTACAAAATATTTGCAGCGACTTTTCTCGAAAATATCCCTTTTTGCTCTGAATGCGTCATGTCTGATTGAGCTTCGGACAAATAAAAAAAATGTTTTTTTTTTAATAATTGTCAATACACGTAATCGAGAAAAAAAATACATTTGGCAACCAGAATAAGTTCATTCTCTTCTTTGATTCATTTGTTTTTACTCTCTACTAACTGGCGCTCAGGTGACTGGTGAGTATAATATCCAATCAGCGGTGCGTGAACTCGTTTCGGAAAGAATCATTCGGCTGATTTCTTCCGAGTTTAAGGCCGATGACATAGTGAGTGCGATGCGATGCGAACCGGCGAATGCGATTCAATGCGGCGAACCACATTTGAAGAAAATGTATGCGAATCGCTTAAACCTGACATACTCAACGCGGCAAAGCAGATGTCAATTTGTTCCGCCGCTCGAGTTCGCATTGGCCGCGTTCGCCAATTCGCATCGCATCGCTCTCGCTCTGCTGTTTACTCCAGCCGAGTTTACCCGAAGCCTACTTCCTGATGCTTTCCGAGCTGAACAATCGATAGCATCATTGTAGTTTGAGTTTAAAGAAATAAAATCGTTCTGCAAAGAAGGGCAAAGTGCGAGTATGTAGACTCGCGATTTTAACATCTCTGTCTTTATCCAATGATAGCTTCAGGAGTGAGTGAATAGTCCAGTCCAGCGCAGCTTTTTTCGCCATTGCTTCAAAACAGCACACGCGAAAGCAAGAAACAATGCATTTCTTCTCTGTAGTATAAAAAAAATGTAGCTTCTCTTTTTCTTTCTCTGTGTGAGTAGCTGAGCGAGCAGTTGGTTATTGCCCAATGTCTCTCATCATGAATGGTTCATTGATCATCTTTTGCATGCCTAGTACGCATTAGGTATACGAAACACAATGTTTCCGTAACCGGCGAAGGATTGCGCTATCAGGTGATTATTTTCCGGCTAATTTTATGCGTATTATCCCCCGCGCTCGCCGACGTTATGTTTTGTAAAGATGTTTTTTTACTGTTTTCCAAGTCCCTCGCTGATCATATACTGTAATTGGAGGTTACGGAAGTAACACTCCACCATTCTACAGATATATGCCTGAATCCCCATATGAATGAGCGACGACGCAATCGCTGCCCAACTGAGGCCGATGACATAGTAAGATCGATACGATGCGAATTGGCGAACGCGGCCAATGCGAACTCGAGCGGCGGAACAAATTGACATCTGTTTCGCCGCGTTGAGTATGTCAGGTTTAAGCGATTTACATACATTTCCATCAAATGTGGTTCGCCGCATTGAATCGCATCGCATCGCACTCACTATGTCATCGGCCTGACACTGTTGGAGGCGTTCTTCACGTCAAGTGTGACCACTGTGCAAAACCGGTCTACTCCCCTCTTCTTCAGTTTGCTCATTCGATGACACGTCGAATGGCATCCACCGTACTGCGGCCTTTCCGAAAACCGAACTGTTTATCTGATAGGCCGTTCGCACTTTCGGTGTAGAGCTGGATCCTGCCCTGGACCACCTTCACTAGCACGTTTCCAACAGTATCCAGGAGACATATCGGGCGATATGCTAATGGGTCACCTGGTGGCTTGCCAGGTTTTGGCATGAGCACCACACGTCTGGGAAGACCTTCTCATCCACGTACTGTTGCAGCAGTGATGACCGGGACATTTCGGTATGTTCCATGAGCGCGGCTTTCACTGCTGCAGGATGCCATCCGGACCGGGAGCTTTGTTCAACTGGAGGGACTTAGCAATGTCGCGCAGTTCCTCCAGCGAAATCTGCTCCTCTTCACTCGTATTCTACACACTACGAAAAAAATCTGTAAAATCACATCACATGTGATGTAAATAAAAAGAAGCATCATATATGACGGAATTTTCAGTGCTAGTTGGATATTACACGTCAGTAAAATTTTGCAACGTGTAAAATAAAAAATGATGTAAAATTGGCAACGTGTAAAATAAAAATGATGTAAATTAAAAAATCACTGAATATTGGAAGAGAAACTTTCTAATTGGAATTTGTTTTGTTTTATTTTTTGTTTATATGATTCAATAATGGAATTTTCTCATCTCTTCATAAAAATTAAACCTTTTTATATCTAAATTAATTTATTGTATTCAGCGACAGAAATTTTTTTCAGCTCACATTTTTTTATTAGAATTCACTTCAACTTTTCATTTTCTTCCCCGAATCCTAAGTTGAGTAACATCAACATCACAGAGAACAACATGGTGGTAAAATGGAGCCGCTTCAGGAATCGCATCCCTACATCATGAAGATCTCCGGGAACCTCACTCGCGGGAAAACTGCTTAAAACAAATACTTTGGTGCACGACTGGACTTGACACTTTGTTTACAATTGTCTATGGTTCTGTTCTTGACAGTCTGTATTTTTACACGACATCATCGCGTTCAGTGTATTGTAATATAGATTAAATTCAAATTCAATGTCCTATAACTTTCCATGTCGTGTAATTTTAAGAAATTTCTATATCAGTGATGTTAAGAATTTTGTGTGACCAGAAAAATGTTATAAAATTACATCTCATATGATGTAACGAAAAAGAAGCATCACATATGATGGAATTTTCAGTGCGAGTTGAATGTTACACGTCTGTCAACTTCAACAGTCGTGTAAATATGAAAGACATGTAAAATATTTAAGACATGTAATGTTAAATTCGCACTGAAAATTCCGTCATATATGATGCTTCTTTTTATTTACATCATATGTGATGTAAATTTACATCAAATAATCGCGTTCCATGTCAAGTAATGTTTGTGTCATACGAATTCAGTGCTGTTAAGGATTCAACTATTTTTATTATGTAAATTTACATTAATAAATCGCGTTCCATGTCATGTAATAGTAAAGGTTTTCTATTTCAGTGTTGTTATGGATTCAGATTTTTTTTCTGTGTAGTACACGCTGGTCCGCCATTTCTTTCGTCCACCAGTAGACGGATTGCCGAGTGTCCTTCCTGAAGCCCTGATGAAAAAGGTTAGCCTGGTATGGATCACCGGCCATGTGTTAATACCAGGTAACGAGGCAGCAGATAGGCTTGCCGCTGAAGGTGCCAAAATCTCCCCATCCCCCAAAAAGCAACTATAACAAACCTTTCCTATGCTTGGCAAGCAAAATGGAGAACAGTATAGGACAACAAACTCCGTGAAGTAAAAAACTGCACCCTCGAACCAACCCCAGTGAACATGAGCTCTCACAAGGCTACGGATTAGACTCATCCTACTCACGCGTAGCTATCTTATATATATCTTATGGATCGAGATGATCTTCTCATCAGTTCGTTTCGAGTCGCCGATGCGACAAGTTGTGTAGTGCGTTTGCTCCGAAATTTTACCAGTTACCAGTTAGCTGATTGTCCCTATCGCAGACATCCAAATCTAAGGATTTTCTTTAACCGTTTCAAGTGCACCGACCTTTATTGCTATATTGTGAAATAGCTTCGGCCATCGTATGGCGGAATCCTTTCCGCCCTGGGGAGGAGTGTCCGGCCCTCCCAATAAAAACTCCAGGACAATTCCCAACTGGATGGACCCAAACCATCTTCATGGCGAGGCCCAATTCCTTCTACTGAAACCGGCCAACGAACAAACAAAACTACCCCAAAACCCGTTTGTTATTGCTAAATCAATCGACCGGGTCGCCGGCCGTATTGACAAAGCAAGCCCCACTGACGGAGGGAAATCTATTCTTCTTACCATCCGAAGTCAAAAACAATGCGACCAGCTTCTCCAAATGAAAGAGCTAATCGACGGCACTCCGGTCTCCGTCGAGCTTCATCCTACAAGAAACCAGTGCCAGTGTGTTGTTTCCTGTCGTGAGGTCGCAGATCTCGACGAAATCGATATCTGCAAAGCTCTTCAAGATCAAAATGTGACCAAGGTTCATCGCTTCACTAGGAAGGTCGAAGGTAAAACTGTCCCCACGCATACGATGGTGCTCACTATCCGAGGTACAGTTCCCCCGAATTACGTCTGGTTTGGCTACCTACGTGTTGCTACCAGGCCTTACTACCCTCGTCCCATGCAGTGCTTTCTGTGTGGGAAGTTTGGTCACACCAAAGTTCGATGCCCCAATCAACCCATCTGCCCAACCTGTGGCGAAAACGAAATTCACCAAAAGTGTCCGAATCCCGCCCACTGTGTCAACTGCCTAGGCGACCATCCTACTATCAACCGGGAATGTCCCAACTTCCAACACGAACAGAACATCATCCGCCTACGCGTGGACCTGGGTATTTCCCATCCCGATGCTGTCAAGCAGTATCGATCCCGCCTCAATGCAGCCACCAACTCAAAACTCCAGCTTCGCCTTGATAACGCCAAATCGACAACCCCTGCCGAAGAAACCAGGATCAAATCCCTCGAGAAGCAGATTGCTATCCTCCTCGAGAAAAACGCCCAACTCCAAGCCCGAATCCTCGAGATCGAGAAGCGAAACAGCATCAGCGAAGACTCGGACACCACTCTAACCGACACCAACAGCGAAGCTTCGATGGACATCGAAGACCACTCCCCAAGCGTCAACTCTACCCCAAAGCGTGGCCGAGGCTCTGAATCCCCCGACCAAACTTCTCCAGTGAGAAATACCAAAACCAGAAAATCTACTCAACCCAACCCCCCGAGGTACGACACCCAAACCAGTTCTCGCACCCCACCAGGTAACGATCATAGCCGCCCCATCCCTCCCTCAACCAAAGGGTAAGTCCAACTACTTTTACTTCTTCCACTTAAACACCATCACAACAACTGCTCATCTTTAATCCCCCTGATTGCAATGGCTGCCAATAACCCAACCCAGAAAACCATCACCAATTTTGCCATCCAGTGGAACATATTTGGACTGAAAACTCGTCTCCCAGAAATTCAATTACTTACCGCCAAATTTTCCCCTATAGTTATTGCCCTCCAAGAAACCCTTCTCCCTCCATCTTCTGTACCCCACAATTTGATCAAAGGCTATCATCTACACACTTTGAAATCCCCCCAAGACCCTCACAGTAGAGGCGTTGGACTTGGAATTAAAAACGGTTATCCATACTCCCCTGTTACCATCCAATCTACTTTAAATGTAGTCTGCGCACGACTTGAGGCTCCAATAAAAATATCCGTCGTTTCGCTGTACGCCTCACCATCCCTCTCGTTTGAAGCCTTTGCCAAAGGCTTAGAGGATCTTATTCCCCAAATTCCTACGCCCATGTTAATTCTTGGTGACCTCAATGCTCACTCAACTGACTGGGGCGGAAAAAGAATCGACCGAAGAGGTCGCTTTCTTGAAGATTTTGCTTTAGCTAACAGCCTTACTATACTGAATGATGGCACCCACACCCGAATCTGCTCTCACACTGGCAACACATCCGCTATAGACCTTAGCCTCCTATCATGGTCGCTCGGGCCCAAACTCAGATGGTCTGTCCTTGAAGACAACGGCGGAAGTGATCATTTCCCTATACTCCTGAAACTTGTCCATCCCACCCCCACAGTCGCCACCAGACCCCGATGGCGATATCAAGACGCTGACTGGTTTGGCTATCAAAACTATATTGACGATCTTATCCCCCTGAAAAATCCTACTACCATCCTCTCCTTTAATGAGATCCTCTTGGACGCTGGCTCCAAATTCATCCCTCGAACAACTGGCACACCTGGTAAATCAGCAGTCCCATGGTGGGGCCCCGATGTACGAGAAGCTGTTAAGAAAAGGAGGAAAGCACTTCGACTACTGAAACGCATACCAAATGACGATCCCCGAAAACAAAACGCCTTATCCGACTTTAAAAATGCCAGATCATCAGCCCGATTAGCTGTTCGTTTAGCTAAAACTAACTGCTGGCAGAAGTTCACTGAGGAGATCCACCCCAATACCCCCTCCAAGGTTCTGTGGGACAAAATTAAGGTTCTAAACGGCGAACCCCGTAAAAACCAGTTCCATCTCCTTCTGAACAGCCAATACACCAACGATCCCTCCCTTCTCGTCGAAGCCTTCAGCCAACACTTTTCCTCAACACCACCCTCCCTCAACTGTCTTGCTCCCTCCGACCAATCTTCCTCAACCGACCTCCACTATCCCCCTCCTTCCCCCTCACTCAACCCCAACGATCAAATCTACAACACCGAATTTAGCTTTAACGAGCTCTCTTCTGCCCTTCACAAGGTTAGAGGCCTCTCTTCTGGGCCTGACGATATAGGGTACCCCTTTTTAAAAAATCTATCCCCCTCAGCGAAAATCACGTTTCTTAGTATAATTAATAACATCTGGAATACCGGCAACATCCCTGAAACCTGGAAACGTGGTCTAGTCGTACCAATCCCTAAACCCCAAAAAGACCCCTGCAATATTGACAGTTACCGTCCTATCACCCTTCTAGATTGTGCAGGGAAAATAATGGAAAGGATGGTCAACCGTCGTCTGATCACCATACTAGATCAAAACAACCTCCTGAGCAACTATCAGTTTGCTTTTCGCCCTGGCCGATCCACGGACGATTATCTCTGTCACCTTGAAAATATCCTCGAGAGTGCGCTAGAACAACACCAACACATCGAACTCCTGTCTTTAGACCTATCTAAGGCATTCGATCGAGTAAACCAAAGCACCATTCTCAGTTCCCTACGTAAATGGAAAATTGAAGGACGTTTATTCCAATACATCCAAAGCTTCCTCTCGAACAGATCAATTCAAGTTCTCGTAAACGCTACCCTATCCAATCCCAAACCTGTTAAAACCGGGGTCCCCCAGGGATCAGTCATCGCACCGACCCTCTTCCTAATAGCCATAAACTCTATCTTTGATATCATCCCCGACAACATCAAAATTCTAGTCTACGCTGATGACATTCTTCTGATTTCAATTTCCCCATTTGCACGGATGGCACGAAAACGACTGCAAACCGCTTTGAATGTTGTTGCCGACTGGGCTCCCTCTGTCGGGTTTCAGTTCTCTCCGGAAAAATCTAAGCTCCTACACCTTGGCCCGAATCGCAAGAAACTTAAGAAAATCCCTCCCATCACCATGTTTGAACAACCTATTCCCCTGGTTCATTCCTTCCGACTCCTTGGGGTCTGGATTGATGACCATCTCAATTTCAAACACCATCTAGACCAAGTTAGAAAGAATGCCACTAATAAAATCAATATTTTACGCATTCTGAGCAAATCATCCAGCCTCGCAAATCGCGACTCTCTATTACGATTTCTACACGGATGGCTTCTCCCAGCGGCTCTCTACGGTCTGGGCATTGTCAGTCGGGCCGGTCCCACCCTCTGCCAGAAACTGCAGCCAATATACAATCGATGCATAAGAACTATCAGCTCGGCATTTATCACCAGCCCAACTTTATCGTTGATGGCCGAAAGTGGTCAAATCCCTTTCAATTATCTGATCGCCAAAAATCTCACATCTAAATCCATACGCTGGCTAGCAACTGGCGGAGACAGGGATTCACCCCTTATTGCCCGCACTGACGCCCTTCTCAAAGACCTCACCAACATTCCTATCCCGGACATTTGCCAAAGGAGAACCACTGCGTTTCGGTACTGGACCGAAAAAACTCCTTCTGTTGACCTCTCCCTATCTCACTCTATCAAGGCAGGTCAAAACTCTGCCACTGTCCTACCCCACTTCTACAGCCTTGTTGAAAGAAAATACCGCAATGATCCCCACATATTCACCGATGGGTCAAAATCCACTGATGGGAAAGTCGGCTGTGGTATCCACGATCTGAACAACAATCGCAGCATTGGTCTGCCCCCACAGTGCTCTGTATTCAGCGCAGAAGCTTTCGCCCTACTTAATTCCCTCCAACACTCCCACCCTAACTCTAACCCCCCAATAATCTTCTCCGACTCTGCGAGCGTGCTTAAAGCCATTTTATCAGGCAACATAAAGCACCCCTGGATCTCTTCCATCAGCGATATTGCACTTGATAAAAGGGCAACCCTGGTGTGGATACCTGGCCATGCAGGTATTCCAGGTAACGAGGCTGCCGACCGGCTTGCATTTGAAGGCTCTAACATGACCCCTATCGAAGTGCCCATCCCACAACAAGACGCCTACCGATTTGTGAAAACCCAACTAGCGCTCGCCTGGGAAAAAACCTGGTTCAACAACCGAACCGCTAAATTACGCGAAGTAAAAAATTGTCCCCAACGGTGGATTGACCGCACAAACCCTATAGAAAAACGTGCTCTTACACGACTTCGGATTGGCCATACCAAACTAACCCACTCATACCTCCTCGATAAAGAGGACCCCCCTATTTGCCCCTCCTGTGACTGCTTAGTTACAGTTCGCCACATCCTAATTGACTGCGTAATTTACGCTAGACAGAGGACTGTCTGTCAGCTAGGCGACAATCTTCGCCTAGTTCTCTCCAACTGCCCCTCAGAAGAAGGCAAATTGATTGAATTTTTAAAAAGTTCTAAACTACTTGATGATCTGTAGAAAAAGGAAAAAAAAAAAAAAAAAAAAAAAAAACAAAAAAAAAAAAACAAAACCAAAAAAAAAAACAAAAAAAAAAAAACAAAAACAAAAAATCCAAAAAGATTTTAACACAGAAACAAAAGGAATTGGGAAGAATGACAGCTTGCTGTTAAATTCCTTGAAAAAAAAAAAAAAAAAAAAAAAAAAAAATGATCTTCTCATCTGCTTCATGTAACTGCTTCCTATCAATAAAGTATATCCTCCTAAACTGTCCCGTGTACTCGAACCAAAGACAAATTTTTAATCAGTTTTCGAGAAATTTTGTCTAACCGTCTTCAACAAGAAGAAGTTACAAGTTTCAGCCCTGGCAAAATGGACCATAATGGTCTCAGCCGTCCCCTAGCAAATAAAAAAAAAAGTTCAAGCCAGGTGGCCTCCCTTACGTGTTTGTTTTCATTTTTTTCCCGGGAATCACGGTCATTCATCCAATGTTGTTTATATGAAATTCAATTCAACTCTTTTGTAGTTATTGGTGGTCCTGAAAAGGACCGTTGTTTTAGCTCAGCTCTATCATAAATTAACCTCCGAATCCATACAGAGTGCGTCCTTGGCGTTTCAACGCGTAGACAACATCCATAGCAGTGACAGTCTTACGTTTAGCATGTTCAGTATACGTAACGGCATCACGTATTACATTTTCCAGAAACACTTTCAGTACGCCACGGGTCTCTTCGTAAATCAGTCCAGATATACGCTTTACTCCTCCTCTACGAGCCAAACGACGAATTGCAGGCTTGGTGATGCCCTGAATGTTGTCTCGTAACACTTTGCGATGACGCTTGGCACCGCCCTTTCCTAAACCTTTTCCTCCTTTGCCACGTCCAGTCATGATGAGCGCTGAAAGTAGACTAAATTTTTTTTTCGACCGGGGCCCGTTTTCTTTTATACTGGCTGCGTGCGGATTGCTTGTTCGTGATTGGTTGAACGCATTCTGAAAAAGTAATAAATATGATTTTTTCGAAATTTTGTCATTTTTCGTTCGATTGTCACTCTGATCAGACATGGCTCGTACTAAGCAAACTGCTCGTAAGTCCACCGGCGGAAAAGCGCCCCGGAAACAGTTGGCCACTAAAGCCGCTCGTAAAAGTGCCCCTGCTACCGGTGGAGTGAAGAAGCCGCATCGTTTTCGTCCGGGGACGGTGGCCTTGCGGGAAATTCGCCGGTATCAGAAGTCGACTGAATTGCTGCTTCGCAAGTTGCCGTTCCAACGTTTGGTTCGGGAAATTGCCCAGGATTTCAAGACGGATTTGCGGTTTCAAAGTTCCGCTGTAATGGCCCTTCAGGAAGCAAGTGAAGCTTATTTAGTTGGCTTGTTCGAAGATACGAATTTGTGCGCTATCCATGCTAAACGTGTCACCATTATGCCGAAGGACATTCAGCTGGCTCGCCGAATTCGTGGAGAACGCGCTTAATCATTGATCCCCCGTTTCCCTTTCCCCCAATCACAAACGGCCCTTTTCAGGGCCACCAATTAATTGAAAGAAAGTTGATAATTGGATTTGATAATGATATTTTTAAAACAAAGCTGAAGAAAGTAAAAGAATTCTGCAGCTTAAGAATTCGAAATGCATAAAGGGGAAATGAGGGCATAATGGCCTAAGGTTTAACTTTAGGAGACAGCTTGATGTGAATTTCGTCATTGTTTCCTTTCCTAACTGGTTGATACTTGAAATAAAAGATATCGGGATGAATCATCCCTAAGGATGAAAATCCGAGAAAAAAAGCAGATAAAAACTTAAAACATTCATTTTAAATTAGAATAATTTTACGGTTAGATACATATTTTTGATCTTTTAAATGCCCATGAATTAGATCTTCATTATCACTATAATAGAATAGTATGATAGATTTTTGTTTAGTCCCAAGAATGCAACGAGTACTGATTTTCTGTTTTTTCACCTCAAAAAAGGGAACCGAAAACGCCTGAATTGTAACTACCAAGTTCACATCATTAGCTTCAATGTTGAATATCATAAAACATGCTATTCGATGTACCTACGTAATAGCGTTTTTTGATTCAACCTCGTTCAAGATTGATTTCACAATTGTCACAGCTTAACTACATTCAGGCGTTTATGGCTGTCTGATGAGCAACAGTATAACCAGCGTGCCTTCAGCTACGGGTGGTTGCATATTGAGGAAAAGTAGCCAACAAAAATTTCTCTTTGGGGGGCGGGGGGGTAGGAGACAGAGCGCTTTTGACAGCGAATTGTTCGCCTGCCATGCCTACGATTACGATTGCCTGTCACCAGATGGACGATTCCGTGTATTGGTATAAGAACACACCCGAAGCTGTACACGCCCTGAGTATAACTGCAGGCGTTCTTATCAGTCCTTCAGGAATGAATTTCGTACAAACGACATTCTGGAGTGCCAGTAGCCTGCTCGATTTCTACTAAACATATTCAATAAAATCTACATAAACAAACAATTTAAGCAAGTTACATATTCGTGTTATGTTACATTTTTATTAGTTAGATAATGTTTCGGGAACTTTCACAGCCTGGATTGCGTAATTGATTTCTGTGTTTTTGCACCAAGTCCAATTGTTTCGCCAAAATTCGTACGCCATTCCATGCACTAGGATCGTGCTGCAGTTGAAAGTTTTAAGCAATCTTTGCAAATCGATCGGTGATATAAATTTTTCCCAATCGTGAGTGTTTTCTGGAACGAGCTTTAAAACGTGCTCAGCTACAGCAATTCCTCCGAGCCAGGAAGCAGTGGTTTTATTCAATGTAGTCACGAAAATTGATCCTCCTGGCTTTAAAGCCATTATGCAATGTTCCAAAAATGACGCTTTGTCAGTTACATGTTCTAACACCTCTGACGTTACTACTGCGTCGTATTTTTCCGCATTCGCCTTAGCGTGATCTTCAATTGTTTCGATCAGATACTGAATTCGATTGACTGCCTCTGATCTATCCAGTTGAGCATGTTCTTTGGCTACTTGGATAAGACGTTCTCCCGGATCTATACCGGTCATGTTGGCACGTATTCTAGCCAATGCTTCTGTTAAGATACCTCCTCCGCAACCTACTTCCAGAATGTTCAAGCCGCTAAGCACCCTGGGGGAACTGATTTGTTCTTTGGGGACTAGTCCCGTTGAAATCAAACCATCACGGACTAAAGGCACCCGAATAGCGTTCATTGAATGGAGACCTTTGAGAGGACCCGTCGGATTCCACCATTCGCTCGACATTCGTTGTAAAGTGTCCACTTCTCGCTGATCCACATTGGGTTGAGCCGTTGCATTATGTGAAGCGTATCTGTAAAAGGAATCATAACTTAATAATGTCCAAGTTTCAGTAAAATTAAATTATTGTTAACCGTATTCTACTGATCGAAATTAGACGATTGGATTTCAAGAGCAGCATTTTGGAATAAAAAATAATAATTATTGATAATTTTCACGGCGAGATGGACCAACAGAAAAATAAACAAAAAATATTTGTTATTGTTTTAAAATATTTCACCTACTTCACGCTAATCTGCTATTCTTGAAATTTGAATAAAATTAATGCAATATGCGATGGAAGCTGGGTTGCCAGGTGTCCAGGTTTGTCTGTAAAACACATACTTATTAAACCCTTCGCAGGATATTGATTTTGATTGATTGAAGTGCGTTTATTTGGAAGGGTGCCATGCGCCAAGCGATTAAGCACCCTTCGCAAGATATTGATCAGACACCAGTGAAAAAAAAAAATCTTCGGCACATTTAAACTTTGTAAAAGTAAAAGGCAAATATCTTTTTTAAATATTCCTTGGGCACTTTGAGCAAAAATTAGGGCTAAATACGTACTCTTAAAAAAGTACGTAAAGGTAGACTAGTTGCCACTACTGTGACTGAAGTGCTGTTTTGAGCCAAAACAATCTTAACTTTGAGTTTAAAAAAGGAGCGTGTGGTTTTGCAAGCATGTGGGAAGTCTTTTCGGGTTATTTCCATTTATCGTGTAAAAAGGCAAAAATGTCAAAATCAAACAAAAGTCGGTAAACAAAAGCACATCGTGGAAACGCATCAACAACACATCAACACGTGCAGCTGAGCCGTTTTCGAAAATATCGGAAAATCGCTTTCAGGTAATTATTTCTTTTGACTAAGTAGATTACTAAGGGCATAATATCGTGTAATAAATAGTAAGACTGCATTTTGTTAACTTACAGGCATTGGAATTCTACAACAAGTGAAACGGTGAAAAAAATCAGCACTGAAAATGAAACCAATGTCAAACGGTGTAGGAGGGCTCTCGAAAAAGAAAAAAATAGGTAAGCGGCCCAGGCCTCCGGTGCAGGACATGTCTTTGGATAATTTTCTTGATAACATGGATGCCGACCTAGCTAGTGACGACGATGTTGACGACAAACTGGCAGTCGAACCTCCACCGTCGAAGAAAAAAAAAGTAAAGACGGACAAAGTACCGAAACCGGAGGTAGAACCTGTGGTCGCTGGAAAGGAAAAGAAGAAAACGAAAAAGAAGGTTAAGGATGCTTCCCCAAAAGAAGAATGTGGCGGACAGAAAGATGTTGAAAAAGAGCATCAACAGGCATTAGATAAACTAGAGCAAACCGATCCCGAATTGTATGCGTTTTTAAAAAAGAACGATAAAAAATTGCTGAAATTCGGTGCTATGTCTCAGAGCGATGAGGAAGTCACGGACGATGATGAGGAAGACGAAGATGCTGAGGGCGCTGTTCATGAGCTTCCCGACAAATTGGAGGTGGCCAGTGATGAAAGTGACTTTGAGGAGGATGATGAAGCGGATGACGATGACGAAAAGGAAGAGGATGAACAACCCGGCGTTCAGAGAAAACTTACACTGAAGCTGTTGAAAAAGTGGACAGAAGAGTTGACAAAACTTCCGATAAAAAATGTTGCCATTATCAGAACGGTTTGTAAAGCGTTCAATTCAGTTCTGGTTACAGTGACTGGAGAAACCAATGTTATTCCGGCTTTTAAAGCAGATGGTTCCGCTATTTTCAATGGAGTAGTCCAGCTATGCGTTCTTCACTTGGCAAATGCTGTTAAAAATTATCTGGGCGTCAAAAGTTCCAAGGACTTCAAAAACATAAAGAAGAACAAAAAATTTGCAAAGGTACAATCCTGCCTCAGGATGTATTTGGTTGATTTGACAAATTTGTTGGAAAACGTGTCATCCACACATATTATGAATGTTCTACTAAAACATTTACATCAGATTTGTTCCCTTCTGACATGCTACCCTCAAATCACTAAACCAATTCTCAAGAGATTGATTCTTATCTGGAGTACTTCGGAAGAAGAATCTATCCGAGTGCTTGCCTTCCTTTGCATATTGAAGATAACCTGTGGACAGATGCGTCGCTTCCTTAGTGATGTTTTGAAGAATATGTACTTGGCCTATGTTAAAAACAGCAAGTTTGTAAGTCCGAATACTCTTCCGGGGATCAATTTTATGCGTCGTTCGCTTACTGAACTTTTTACCCTTGATATGTCAATCTCATATCAACATGTTTTCCTCTACATACGTCAATTGGCCATTCATCTCCGGAACGCCGTCATTCTCCAGAAAAAGGATAGCTTCCAGTACATCTACAACTGGCAGTACGTCAACTCGTTGAAGCTCTGGTCCGATGTTCTGGCTATAACTTACGACAAGAAAGAACTAGAGCCGTTGATCTATCCACTCGTGAGCATCATAACAGGAGTCATCAAATTGATCCCATCTGCTCAATACTTCCCACTTCGATTCCATTGCTGTCATATGCTGATTGACCTTTCCGCTCGGACTCGAGTGTTCATCCCGGTACTACCTTTCATTGTGGAAGTGCTGAATTCCAACAGTTTCAATGAGGATCACAAAAAGCTGTCTATGAAGCCCACAAATCTAACTTGTCTCCTACGATTTGCTCCAGCCAACATTCAGGAAAATGCCTACAAAGACGCCGTTTTGGATCAAATCTACGAGCTTACCCTAGAATATCTCGCCAATGAATCAGCTTCAATTTGTTTCCCAGATTTAGTTGTTCCTATCTTAACTGTGCTGCGGTCATTTTGTAAAACTACTAAAGTTTACAAATATTCCCGTAAAATCAAACAGCTATCGGACAAAATAGCTGAGAACGCCACATTCATTGAAAAGCGACGAGAAACTTTGGCCTTTACTTTGAAAGATCCAACTGCGGTCGCCGGCTGGGAAGCTGCCCAGAAAGCCAACGGAACTCCGCTTCTTACCTTCTACCAGGCATTCGCTAAGGAGAACGAAAAATCAAAACGACGTCAAGCTAATCAATCCGACAACATCAACGACTACGAGCTGCCTACGATCAAGAAGTTGGACAAGAAGACCAAAACATCTAAAAAGGCGGTGAACGAACCAACGGATTTGTTCCCTTCTGACGACGACGAGGATGATTCCGGCAATGGTCCGGAACTGGATTCCGCCGATGAAGAAGAACTTAATAATCTACGGAAAAAGAAAAAAGATAAGAAGGTTAAAAAGAGCAAACAAGGAGCTGAAGATGAGGCCACGAAGCTGAAGACTAAGAAAGGTAAGAAAAAACAAAAGAAAGCAGTAGATGAGGGCGATTTCCCGCTGGAAAATGGACAGGATACCGAAGGAGTAGATATTTTAAAAGATTTAACGTTAGACGATTGGGACTAACGTATTTTATTCAATTATTACAATTTTTTTTTAAATATTAATCTACGTTCTATCATTGAAATCCGAAATCAATGTTTCCTTAAGGTGGAAGGGTCATTTATTAATACAGTATCTTATAACAAACATCATTGGCAAAAAAAAAAAAAAAACACAACAAGAAAATACGGTTAAAAAATTGACAAAAATTGGCCAAAAAGTAAGAACGCGGAATAGATAAAATGTGAAATGCGAAAAAATCGACAAGTAGCAACTATTCGCAGCGAATCTGAAAAAAAAAATGCCAACGTCGCTAGAACTGTTCTCGCATAAGGAAAGCTCGGTAGGCCCATGTGTGTAAAACCACGCTCTCAAACCACTGGGCTCGCTAATACATGGGAATTCTCTTTCTCAGTTTCTCATGTATAGTAAGCTACTGTAGAGCAAAGGCGGGACAATTCATGGGAGCTTTTCATCAACATACCCTCTAGCCTAAAATTTCAACACCTGTCAAGCTTTTTCCTATTGGCGCACTAATGCCTGTCTATCCACCTTTCTTTCAAATTTCTATAAATAAATTCTCTCTAGTTTTCATTCCGCCGCACATGCCATTAAAATTATAATCAAATACAGTAAGGGTTTTTTACACTGATATACGTACCGCGTGAAAAAAAAACCGTGTTAATGCCCGAAAGCATGTGTTCAGTCCGACGAGCGGCCTGATGTTGGAAAGAGAGCGCGAGAGAAGAGAGAACAGGCGACCGAGATCCCCCCCCCCCCCCCCCGAGCCTTGGCCGCCAGGCAGCGTCAAGAGGACCTGCCTCCACTGATGGTGGTTGTCTCTCAAGGTCCAATCCCACGAGGGGAACGGGCCATCAGTGGTTGTTTTCCCAAGCGCTCACATCGACGCGGCCTTGGCCTCCAGGTACAGTCCGAGGACTTGCCTCCACTGGTGAGACAGCCACCAGGGGTTGTCTAGAAGAGGCTCACTCCCACGAGGGGAATGAGTCCCATCAGTGGTCACCAATGGCTTTTCATGGCCACAACAGCATGTAAAAAAAACCGTGCTAATTACGGAAAACCGTGTAAAAAAGACCATAAAATTCTGCAGCTCTGAAATTTCAAACAATAAGACATGTAACTGGACACTTAAGACCTGAGACTTGACACTTAAGACCTAAAACCTGAGACTAGAGACATGAGATCTAAGACCTGCGAACTGGTACCTGAGACTTGAGACCTGCCAATTGAGACAACTGATACTTAGACTTTCGACATGACACCTGAGACCTGAGACATAAGACATGAGAAAAGAGTCATGAAACATGAGACCTGAGACCTGAGACAAGCTACTAGTGTTAGTACCGCGAGAAATAAGTTGCTCCTATTTCAACTTTCGACTCCCTAGTGAAAGGATTTCACTAGTATAGGTCAAGGTGACGAAAAATAGTGTCGCAAGTTTCTGTTAATTTCCGAAAACCGTGTAAAAACCGTTAATAAAACCTTGGTGTATTATTAATCTTATCAAGGTTGAAGCCTTGTTTAATGAGATAATTTTTCAGAAGATCTTGGGGGAACTTGGGTGTTGAATTTTTTGTGTCTAAACAAAATTTTAAATCAATGTCTAACGCAGCTAATAGCAAAGTCATTTAGTGGTATGAATAAGGTTTAGCAATTGCTTCGGTAACTTTTACTTTGCTCGAAATCAAGCAAAGCAAAAGCCCAAAGCATTTGCTTAGTTTGGTATGAATAAACATTTGCTTAGCAGATGTGTACTAAAGTCTTAGAACATAGCTTTTGCTTTGAAAAAAGAGCTATCCAACCAGCAGAATCTGAAATTTACTAAAGTAAAATTAAAGAGACGATCAAAAAATTGAAAAATACGGCTAAAATAGCCATGAAATCGACGGTGCGGGTGGTGGGTGTAAGAACGATCGAAAAAATTAAGGTCAATACATGCTCGTATGTTGATGTTTAAAGAAAATTGAATATTGTCAAACAAAAATGGCCTAGCTTTTTAACATTTATCATAAGCTCTCCCACACGTTTTCGGATCGGGATAAACCGATATATAAAAAAAATAGGCAATAGGCGCACATCTTAACTTAGATGTTTTTTTTTATCTTTGAATTATAAAAAAAATCATATAAATTTGGGAGATCTGAATTATGTTTTAAATTATTACAACTTTCTTCCAACTTCAAGCCGATTGGGACTTCTTCCACTGTAGCCGGATTTTTTCAATTTGAAATATTTACTAATTGATTTGTTTTGTTTCATCTTAGACGAATCATTTCATACAACGACAGGAATATGAAAAAAGTTGGGTTATCACTTCGACTGTTCTTTATCTATGTTGAAAATGCCTTTTTAAATTGTATTGAAGTGTAATACTGCTAATTTTATAAACTCATGACGTTGTTGAAGAATTTGTTTATTGGAAAAGTCTGCTACCAAGCATGCTTAGAAAATAAAGTAATTGCTAGGAGATTTCTCGAGCGATTGCTTCAGATTTGGGCTTTATTCATACCAAACTAGCTTGTTCTAAACGTAAAAGCTCCTGACTGAGAAAACAGCTGTCAGAAAAAACTTTATTCATATCAACCGAAGCAATTGCTTTCTGCGACTGCTCGAATGCTCGATTTAGTTTAGCAAAAGCAATTGCTAGGGTTTTTGCATACCACCTATTGTCTTCAACATTTTGAATGTTTTTCAGTTTTTCAATGTTACACGGCCCTAATTCAGAAATAATTTATTCCTTTAATGTATAGTATAGTTTAAAAACGACACTGTAATATATTCGAATTATTTATGAAACGCGTGCATATTTTAATATCCCCAACGATCACAGCAAACATTCAAAAGATTGAAATCTACTAGCCTATTAGCCTATTATTAATATCGAATTTTTATTTACATGGAAATATGTACAAAAGTAGTTCAAATCAAAGTTTGAACCCTTGTTTGTGTTATTTGAATAAAAATTATTTTATACGGAATCAGTAATTACTACATATATCAATTTAAAAAAAGTCGTGTTTCAAAAGGTTTTTTGATGATGTGATACCAATTTACAGAGGTATCATAAAATTTAATATCCTAAATGTTATTAGTATTACAATGGTCCATTAGCGTTTTAATAAGGGAGTTTCTTTGCTAATATAGTTTGAATGATTTCAAATAAAAAAATAAAACGTTTTATTGATTGGCTTGTTGCACTACGAGCTATTTTTTGGTTTCCATCGGTAGAGTTTCTAATTGAGTAGCGATGTCATTTACAAAGTAGAGATGCTTAGAATATGTTTTTTTTTCAATAGTATAAGGTTGTGTACATAACTCTACCAGATTATCTATCATCCTTACTTTATTTTACATTTGCATAACAAGGGAGCTTGAACTATATAGTTTGCTGTTTCCATTCTTTGTTTCTTCTAGGGAATGGGCATGTCTTTTTTTTTGTTCAGTTTATATTTTTTTTTCTTTTATAGTTTGCGACTTTTCATCCTACCTAAAGCTAGTTTTAGTTCTTCTTAGTGTTCTAGTTATTAATAATATCCTGTGATTCGTGGTAAGACTAATAAATTATGTCTAATTCGGTTTGGACTAAATTGACAAATATTTACAGCACTCTCTGTACTTCGAGAAATCCAATCATTGACCAACAGTTTCAATATCAGGCAAAATTCCATTTAACACTAACTATGCTTTATATATTAACTGCTCTCTTAATCAAGGTTCTAAGCTAATAAAAGTTCTCTCGTTTTTTTGTTTAAATAAATTAATTGACACCTATTACATTTCCAGCAGAAACAAGTCAGACAAATCTATAGCAATGGGAGGATGTGGCAAAAAATATTTTAATTTATCGCACCTTGAGCTAAATTTGATCTCATTCATGCGTCTGCCAACGATTGACGAAGACGATTCCGTTTAACGATAACAATAAATTACTTCCCATCTTTGTGGCCAGAAATCAATCAAGTGGAACAAGTGCCTAGTGTCCAAATGTTTGAGATAGAGAGAGATGGAGCACTTAAAAGTCTAGTAACAGTCTACCTAGTGTAGATAGCATAATATGTACAAATAAAACTAATCAAACTCAACTGGTCGCACTGGCTAATTCGACTAAATAAAATAATTAATACTAATTGCGAGTGCTCTCGGTTGTGAGTTTTACGCATCGAATTGGAATCAGATAGTGAACGTTTTTTTTCTTTCTAAAATCGACATTTTACTAGACTGAAAAAAATTAACCTTGTTCATCTATGTCGTACTCGTATATCATAAACTAATGAAAACCACGATTAAACTATTACACTGGACAGGGACAGACTTATCTTTGTTTTATGGTTTCGAGACAAGCTATTTTAGGTGACTTTTAGCTTCTTTTGGTCACATTATATGTAGTCAGTGATGTGTGTGTGTATATCAAATAAAGGAGCATCATTGCGCTTCGTAAAATTGATCTATTCATGCCTAAATATCAATCATTCTCAATTTACCTTTTTCTTTCTTAAAGCTAGGAATTAAACTAAATTGAACTTTGTGTAGCTTGTTTGTTTTGAGTTACGCAGTTGCAGGATTAGTTTCGAGAGTGGATAGGTTGTATGTTTTAACGACGAGAATTTTGAGCACTAGTTTTTATCGTAACCGAAGTATGCTGAATGTGGGGAAAACCGAGTTCAGTAAGGAAACAACCGAGGGTGTCAGCAGTAGAAGCAGAAAGCTGGCAACACTGCTGCTGGGCTTCGCACTATGATGACCGGCTGACGAGTACATCGACGGGCATTTGTTGGACCGGTAGTAGTCTTCGCAGTACATCTGAAATGATAAAAAAAAATGAAGAAAAAGTCAGGAATCAGAATGAAAATTTAGAATAAGATGTTCAGAATCATAATTAGCTTGAAATCCACAATTGAGATTGAGAATTAAGAGAATCTAAATGAGAATTGAAAATAATACGATTAGAAAAAATGAGAATTAAGCTCTATTATCAATTTTAAGATTTAATGGATTAAGATTGAAAAATAAGCAGGAAAATTGAGATTGAAAACTAAGATTTCGAAATGAGATTGAGAATTGAGATTGAGAATTGAGATTGAGAATTGAGATTGAGAATTGAGATTGAGAATTGAGAATTGGGATTGAGAATAGCGTTTGAGGATTGAGATTAAGAATTGAGATTTGATAATTTAGATAAGCAATTGAAAATCGAGAGTGATAATTCAGAGAAAAAACTGAGATTGAGAATTGAGAATTGCGAATTGAAAATTGAGATTAAGAATTGAGATTGAGAATTGAGATTGAGAATTGAGATTGAGAATTGAGATTGAGAATTGAGATTGAGAATTGAGATTGAGAATTGAGCTTGAGAATTGAGATTGAGAATTGAGATTGAGAATTGAGATTGAGATTTGAAATTGAGAATTGAGATTTGAAAATTGAGATTGAGAATTGAGAATTAAATTGAGAATTGAGATTAAGAATTGAGATTGAGAATTGAGATTGAGAATTGAGATTGAGAATTGGGATTGAGAATTGAGATTGAGAATTGAGATTGAGAATTGAGATTGAGAATTGAGATTGAGAATTGAGAATTGAGAATTGACAATTGAGATTGAGAATTGAGATTGAGAATTGAGATTGAGAATTGAGAATTGAGATTGAGAATTGAGATTAAGAATTGAGATTGAGAATTGAGATTGAGATTGAGATTGAGAATTGAGATTGAGAATTGAGAATTAAGATTGAGAATTGAGAATTGAGATTGAGAATTGAGATTGAGAATTGAGATTGAGAATTGAGATTGAGAATTGAGATTGAGAATAAAGATTGAGAATTGAGATTGAGAATTGAGAATTGAGATTGAGAATTGAGATTGAGAATTGAGATTGAGAATAAAGATTGAGAATTGAGATTGAGAATTGAGATTGAGAATTGAGATTGAGAATTGAGATTGAGAATTGAGATTGAGAATTGAGAATTGAGGTTGAGAATCGAGAGTTGAGATTGAAAATTGAGAATTGAGATTGAGAATTGAGAATTGAGAATTGAGAATTGAGATTGAGATTGAGAATTGAGATTGAGAATTGAGAATTGAGAATTGAGATTGAGAATTGAGATTGAGAATTGAGAATTGAGAATCAGAATTGAGAGTTGAGATTGAGAATTGAAATTGAGAATTGAGATTGAGAATTGAGATTGAGAATTGAGATTGAGATTTGATAATTTAGATAAACAATTGAAAATCGAGAGTGAGAATTCAGAGAAAAAACTGAGATTGAGAATTGAGAATTGCGAATTGAAAATTGAGATTAAGAATTGAGATTGAGAATTGAGATTGAGAATTGAGATTGAGAATTGAGATTGAGAATTGAGATTGAGAATTGAGATTGAGAATTGAGATTGAGAATTGAGAATTAAATTGAGAATTGAGATTGAGATTTGAAATTGAGAATTGAGATTTGAGAATTGGGATTGAGAATTGAGAATTAAATTGAGAATTGAGATTAAGAATTGAGATTGAGAATTGAGATTGAGAATTGAGATTGAGAATTGAGATTGAGAATTGAGATTGAGAATTGAGAATTGAAGTTGAGAATTGAGAATGGATACTGAGAAACTGATTTTGACGAAGTGTACTTACATTTATCAACGTGGACGACATCTTATCCAGGAATCCCCTGGTAAACTTGGCCGTTTCCCTGCCGCAGGTTTTTTGGGCCGCACTCTCGGAGCAATCCAGATACTCGATGAACGAGCAGCACAACGTCCGCACGTCATCTTCGGCATTTCGGCCGGCCGTCGTGTGATGGTTCCCGTTATATTGATCCTGCACCTGGTGCTGATAGTGCCGTTCGTGGCGATTCTGGTGCTGGTGATGATGCTGATGATGGTGCTGCTCATGTTGCTGCGTGATTACGGAAACCGTGTTGTGGTACTTCCGGCCGCACACCTCGTAGTCCGGTTTGACGCGCTGCAAACATGGCGCGTGGGACAGGAAATCATTTTGATACGGACCATCGCGGCACAGATCCCGCACGAACTGATGCGTCCCGTTGTACAGCTTGTTGAACCGATTCCGTTGCTCCAGGGTCATGCATCGACGGGTGTAGCTGCGTATACACTGCAGACCGAGTTTGAGGTCACTGAAAGAGGCAAATTAGACACGTGAGAAATTTCTTTTTTGATGAAATAAGCAAATAACAGAAATGAACGTGACGAAAAATTTCTTGAACATCACAGGAAATTACTGTCCCGAATTCAGGAAATTTGTTTATAACCCCGAGCACTCGCGAAAAGTATCTTCGTAACTTGTAATTCCTCGCGATTTTGATATTCAAATGTGTAACATTTGGATTCATTTTGTGAACAACTAACAAGAATGTTTAATGAAAATGTTTTTTCGGTGAAAAATTCCCTAAACTTTGAACCAAGCACATGGCCCCCATTGTAATTCAGCACATTATCCAATGATTCATGCCTCTTAAAAGTGCAACACTCCACCGGTTCACAACTATCAAAATTAAAATATGTTCCCTTCATCCCGGTTTGTTTTTTTTTTTCGAAAGCCCCCAAACAGAGCGCAGAACAATTAAGGCGTACAACGTGCCGGGGCTTTTAAGTGTCATAATAGGATTGGCTAAACCGATTTAAAAAGTTGAGCAATATTTGTGTAGTTAATGCGGCCTCCCTGCTTGTCCAGAATCGGGGTCCATCTCCAGAAAAAAAAAGACCGGACGAAGAACGTCCAGCGAGAATGTGTTGCTTATGTTCGAGTGGTTGTGCAAAATGACTCTTAAAAGCTGAAGAATGGCCCAAGTCGGAACACAGTTTAAGAGGATTAAAATGTGTAGCTTCCGGAAGTGTCCTTTGGAAACTATGTATGTAGGTACGTACCTATAGAGGAAATAGCCGTAGTGATTTGAGAACAGCAGCTAAGCGAATGGGTGAGTGTTAAATTAGTTCAGAATGAATCGTATGGATTTTGGGTGAAAACATCTCAATTTGAAATTTAGGAAGGTAAACAACAAGATAAAAATTATTTTATGATTATTGTATGCCAGGTGGTTTGCTGTCGTAGAATGCAATACATGAGATCAAAATTTTAAATTTGGTCAAAGTTATGACAAATTTAGCCGATTGTCCTCCTTCGGCACGAAAACAACATATTTGACTTTTTATCACTCCACCACAGTTTTCACGTAATGGCACGATTTCAGATCCAACCAAAAGAGGATCAACTTTTTTTTTAGATCTATTTGAGTGCTATGCAGGGAAAGCGGTCGCATTTGGAGGCAGTCTTTTTTTATATATTTATCCTTTCATCGTGTCAATCGTTATGAAATACTGACTGATTTGCAGCTTCCAAAGCCTCCTCAAGTACAAGACATAATTTTTTTTTCTATTTTTTCTGTTTTTGTATCTCATTCAAGAGAAACTTGAAACGAAAATTACCTCCTGGAAACCTGCCAGGAGCCCGCTAAAGAGTTCGTTTTGCTTTCCATTACGAATTTTTTCAAAATATCGTGATATTCTGCGCACGATTTGACCACCGTATTTTGATAATTTTACCGGAGGAAAGCTGTTTCACCTTGTAGAAAGGAAGTTAACCTGTTTATTTGGCCAGCTAGACGAACTAGTCAGAAAAAATGTTTTTTCATCACTTCCCTTGTTGAAATTTTCAAATTTTGCTTGATATAACTTCCGACATTCCTCAACTTTATGGAATCAATAATCTTCACTTTTTTTTGCACTGTTAGATCCTCTAGGACTCCTTAAATGATTTACCACATGAATGTTGGTCGAATAGTTGATATCCTGCTGTTTGTGGGTCTCCCACTGGGATTCTCCTGGATTTTTCTCGATCCTGCCCAAAAAATTTGTCTATGAGCTTCTCTATTGGGCGCTATCTTCAAAACCACTTGTCACCAAACCAGATTGTCACCAAATTTTGTACACGTACACACAACATTACGCGGTAGCTTCACTGAAAATTTTATCAATTTCCACCCACGCATTCAAAAGTTATTCACAAATCAAAGTGTTGCATTTTTTTTTCTAATACACTCCTTATGCATTCTGAATCAGAATTCTTAATCTGAAAACGAATTTCTAATTTGGATGTTTAATAAATATGAATCTCGGAGGCAAAATATGGAAAAATAGCGTTTATCGACAGATACATTTTCCATATTGAATCTATTTTATTTTAAATTCTAAATTCTGCATCTAAGCTATGAAGCTGATTATTTTTATTTTTGTATTTGAATTTTCACTTCTAATAATGGGAACAAATTCGAATATAGAACATTGTCTTCGTTGGTACCGATTTTCAATCATTCTGTAATAGCCAGAATTTTGTCAATAATAATTATTAAAAAAATTTCAATAATTTTTTCAATATCATTGTTTTTCATTCCGAACATTTAATTTTCATTTATTCAATGTACCGTAATCCGGGATAATATTGATCACTTTTTTCAATATTTTTCGATTATTTTTTCTGTTGAGGGGGATGTGGCTTGTTTTCTATTTTTAAAACCAGTACTGGAGTCCTATGAACGTAAAACATGGTTGCAAAAATTTATTGGACTACTTTAAATTTGATTTAAAAATCAGAACGGAAAACAACTTCGAAAGCAAACCAAATTTTGTCTATTAAATACTCAATTAAAAGGCTTTCAAACGTAGAAAACAGTTTTCAAAAATTCAAACTATAGACTAAGTTATTTTATTTATTTATTTATGTCTTTGACTTGGTTGTCATACAGACCATAAGTATTAACGTGATCTTAAATTAGGTTTTAAAGTTGACTTAAAATAAGGTTACCTCACGAATCAAACATTCAAATTTTTCTTTGGATACATTGAAGTCAAACAAATAAGAAACATCATTAAACACTTGGCAGCATCGTTGTAGTGGATGATTTTGGCCGAATACTGTTCTGCTTCTTGGAAGCCAGAAAAGAGTCTGGTAACGAAGTTGTCGAGCTGGAGCGTGTAGGTTCAAAGAGCAAAGCAGTTGCGGACAATCGATAGCATTCGTAATAATATCGTAGATGAACATTCGTTGTAGATAAATTCCCCTTTGACTCAGCGACGTCAATGATAATAGACCACATCTATCACAGTACGGTGGCAATCGAACGGGATCTCACCAAGGCAGATGACGTAATGCGAAACGGAGAAATCTTTTCTGGACCCTCTCAATTCTTTCTATGTGAACGGCATGATACGGAGTCCAAACTGGTGCGACGTACTCCAAGACACTGCGTACGAGCGAGCAGAACACAGTCTTTAGAGCATAAGGGTCTTTGAAACTCGAAGTATTTCAGTAAAGGAATCCGAACAAAGCGAAAGCCTTTGCTTTTGTTGTTGCCATATGCTGTGCGAAAGAGAGCTTTTGATCGAATGTTACTCCAAGATCTTTTATCACGGTTGTTATTTCTAATGTAGTGTCGCGGAACGAGTAGTCGAAGGCAACTGAAGCTCTGGTTCTGAAAAAGCCTATACATTTACACATATCGGCATTCACTTTCATTCCATTTGTTTCACACCAGAGCAATAACCTTTCTATATCCTCTTGAAGCGCTGCACAATCCACAATTGAGTCAATTACTCTGTAGAATTTCAGGTCATCAGCATATATAAGCTTTGATGACTTAAGACAGGTGGCCAAGTCATTTACAAAAAGCACAAAGATAAGCGGGCCTAAATGACTTCCTTGTGGGACTCCAGTCGGCATGTGTCAAAGGCTTTGGCGAAGTCAATGTATACTGAATCCACTTGCAGTTTTTATCAGTTGCGGTGTGTAATTCATTAACATAGCACATCAGGTTCGTCATAGTCGATCTTTTCTTAACGAAACCGTGCTGGAATTCGGTAATTATCGGAATAGCTGCAAAATAAAACCTATCATATATCAAAACTTCAAGAACTTTGGAAAAGCAGCAAAGAATTGATATTGGTCGGTAGTTCTCAACACGGTAAGCGTTTCTAGACTTATGAATTGGAGATATTGCAGCTATTTTCCAAAGGATTGGAAAAACACATTCAGAAATCGATCGGATGAATATCATACTGAGCGGTGTGGCTTAAGAAGCAGCGAGTTTTGTTGCCAACGACGATGGAATTCCATCCGGACCGGGCCCTTTCGACGGGTCTAGGTTACTTAGAACATTGAAAATCTCTAGGGCAGTTAAATGAGGCTGTGGCAGTCTAATGTCATAGTTTGGTAGAGTATCAAAGTAGATATCAGCACAGTTTGGAGATTGAAAACTATACACGCTGCTAAAAAACTCGGCATACAAATCAGCGGACTCTTTAACGGTTTCCGACGTGCGGTCACGAAACGATACAGAAGACGGTACGGTGTTGGTAAGACGGCGACTTTTGACATATTTCCAGAATGCAGAGGGATCTTGTTTTACTTTGCGTTCAATTTTTAAGATGTATAGTTCAAATGCAGTATTACGAAGAGCTTCATAGTCAGCTTCTATTTAGTCTCGATAAGTAGGCTTTGGTTTGATCCGTCTTATCTTGGAAATAACGTTTTCGAGCTTTACAAACTAAATTACGGCTTCTTCTTAGTTCGGAGTTCCACCAAGGGAGCTTATAAGGCTGATGACGGTTAAATCTTCTAGGTGGCGTGTGTTGGCGTAATGTATCCCAGAGTCGTTCGTAGAATGCCGATACTGCTTCATCGACAGTTAAGTTTATAAAAGCTGATTGCCAGTCAATCTCTCCTATTGCTTCTTCAACACGCTCGATGTCACAATTCCCAAAGATCAAATTATGTCCGAGAGCGCTGCTGGCGTCCATACGCTCGTCGCAAGTATATTCGAAAAGTAAAACAGAAGGATGGTGATGTCGGTCAGTTTTTAAAATTGGATTCGGCGGGTGTACTATTTCATCTTTTTCGGGTCTGTTGACAAAGATTAGATCCAGCATTCTACCACTAGTGTTAACGAGTGAGCACATTTGCGACAGCCCAGAGGCTATTGTCGATTCGATGACAGCGAGCTCCTGCACAGTGGAAGCATTCACTGTCAGGAACCCATTTGAATCCTCGTCAAAATTCCATTGCAAATTTGGCAAGTTGTAATCTCCAGCTACAGCTATAATGTCTTGGCTGGTGGCGATATTCATAATACAGTCGAAAGCGGTCATATGAGATACATACAGAGCAGTTACGCTGTTAGGTCTCAAGTACACACAACACAAGTAGACATAGTGACGAACAACAACTTGTTGAAGACGATCACAATCATGCACTGTGACAGAGGTTGCATCGATGCCGTGTCGTACTGCGATCAATACGCCTCCGCTACGTCCGAAATGACTAGTACTGGAGTTTCTATCACAGCGGTAAATATTATGGGTCGAGGCCGATTCGGAGTTTGCTATTGGCGATTTGCAGCAAAACATTTTGACATGCAGCGCCAACTGATTTTCACATACGGAACTAACAAAAGGGTGATGATAGCTGATTTTCAACACGGCAGTGAACGAATTGTTCGTAAATTTATGATTTGTACGGAAGTAACGAAACTTCAGACACTAACAATGACTGAATTTTGTTAGAAAACCTGAAATTAACTGGTTGCAATGCTTTTTGTTGAAACAAGTAGAGTTTTCCATGTTTTTTCGAATAAAATTAGATTAGGAAAATAATTAGTTTCAAACTATGAAAACGCAGCATCAATTGAGATCGATTTTCGAGACATTATTAAATCATGACATGAACCCGAATGTCAAAAAAGGTCTTTAATAAAACAAAATCATTACATTGATATTTTAAAGCAGAAATTTGCTTTCAACCGGTGCCCATTACGAAGCTTTTCACATCTCTAGCGGTTCAGCTCTCTTGTCTGATAATAAGTGATAACGATTATTCAAACTCATATGAATTAAAGGGCTCAACAAGGCATCGGGAATTAAAAGGCTTTAATCGTGGTGATTTCCCAGATAAGTTCTTAATATTGCATTTATGAATCATCATATATACTCGAAATATTTAAGTTATAGATTAAAAAATTTATTTATTATTTTATATTTTGAACTATTACTAATCATTTTACATCTCAAACCTGGATTCCTTATTCAATGCTACAATTTTATTTCTTTGATGACTTTGCTGGGAACTTCTTCATATAAACAATAACAGAAACATTTGATTCAAACTCGGCGCATATCTAAAAATGTTTCATAAATATAGTAAATCAATAAATAAGTGTTGAAGATTGTCATCTTACGAATTATTACTTGATCATTCCTAAAAATTCAGTAGGTATTTTCTGCACTAGAAGCTGATTTCGGTTGGCAAACTGAAAAATAACATACATATATTAAACAACCCTACCCGGGTTTTAAAGGTATGAAAAATTGCGTAGTTCACTTTTTCTTACCTTATTCTATAATCCAATCTTCGATAATTTTCATTTAAACTCCAAAATTTCAAAAATTTCTCTTTTGTTTTGGAAAATTACTACTGGCTTTGACGTTTCGATCGATAATATCATCATTTTGATCGCAGCGCCTGCTGAGTGTCGTTTCGAGCTGCAAATCGCCAATGTCGTCTTTCAACCACGTCTCTGTTACCATGACGATGTCATATTCGCATGAAGACAGAGCTAACGAGAAAGCGTTCGTTGGCTAATAATGATAATGTGGAAAAATTTATTGATGGTCAAAATTACCCCGGTGATCAAAGTAACCCCGTTTTACGGTACTTCAAATTGCGATTCACAAATAATTTAAATTCCGTGAAAAAGAAAAAAAAGTGTCTGAACGATTTAGCAAAATGAAGGGTACGCATCCTAAATCGAATCCAAATTTTAAAATGTGGAGACTTATTTTGAATTTGTGTTCACCAATGAAATATGAAATCAATTCCAACAACTGTAACTATAAATATGTAGGTAATGCTATAAACAGTTTTGTAATTGGGTCTGATATTCACCTTTCTTCAAATTTTACAAATGAGAATGAAAAAAACTGAAAAACTGATATCAAAATTCCGGAACTTAGATAAGTTTTTGAGGTTCAATCGAAATTATTAGTCAAGATTTTGACCCTCGAATCACCTTCACTGTTCAACAAAATTGAATTAGTAATTCGATTTTTCATGTATAGAGTAGAACATCTCGTGAGCAGATCGTGCGTAAAATCGCTTCGTAAAGAATCGTTCTGCTGATTTCTTCCGAGTTTAACACGTTATGTGCAGATTGATTCTATCTTCGTTTCAATCATTAGGGGAGGGGCGGGCTAAATGTGCATACTAAGGTCAATACTCATTTTCTGTTAAGAGAGCAAATGACCAAGTTGGTTGAAATCCTCTATAAATAAAAAATATAGAATAGAATATAGAATAGAAAATTTTCTGCTATATTCCAATAAATCGGAGTCTGAAAACTATATGCACATGAGCGGTCATTCGTTTTATATACCTAAGATCAATTTTTCTGTTGAAATCTTTGAGAAAATGATTTTATAATAAAAGTTGAGGGTTAAATGCGCTTATTTATGTTTTTAGCTACAGTTGCGTTCAAAAAAGAATGAAATCACGTGAAGCTGCGCGCTCTCTTCCAACTTTGACAGCTGCTATTTCTCTCTCGGTTGATGTTTTTTCATTAAATTTTCACATTATTTAGTTCTATCCAACTAACGCTCCACAAAGTTAATGTACTCAGTATATGACCAGGCTGTGAAAGCAACATTCCTATTATTGGTAATATGACATTAACAATATGATACTTAGATAATTGATCGAAACATTAAGTCAGTTTTGCTGCAAACATTCTGGAAAGCTCGAACCAATAGTGTTTTACCTGCTTTGATATTTAAGTACTTTTGTTCCCACGTTGTTAGAAGCACGCGATACCTGCATATGTGAGTGCAGTTGATCGACCATTGTTTGTTTTCGATGCAAAAAAAGAGTTTTACTATAAATATTTCTTTCTTAACTCTTAAACGAGTTGTTGGCCCACTTTTGTGTCTTCAGATGAAAGTTGCATCATAAATTGGGCTCTACAATTGCATATTTTTGTAGAATATTCGGCTATGCAGACGGTACTTTTAGACACCGTTTAAAGCTTTTTTTAAAATTTTTTTCATGTTTAAGGTCATTACTTTAATTTTTTTTAATTACTTTATTTGGAAAGCTGTTAAAATTTCAATGCGTTTTGATGTGCTATTTTATGATTTCAGTTGAAAAGTTATTTGGCTTTGAAATATGTTTTTTAGGTTTTGTTTTTGACACTACTAATCTTCGAAATATGGTTTCAAATATTTTATTTACAAAATAATCGGGTGCTAAGAAACCCCCCACCATCTTACGGCCATGGCTCTAAAGTTTATTCGGCCTTAAATGTGATGTGTGTTTAAACTGTATTTAACACAGTTCTGTTTGATTTTTATTTTCAACTCTCTGGAGCCACTATTTTTCATTCTAGTTGTTAATGTCCTAACGTGGCTTTTTCGGCGATTTTCCTACCTTTTTTCTTCATTTTTTAAATTGGTTGTTGATTTCCAATGGCATATTTTAAGTTCTGTTTTTTTTTCAAGCTTCTGTAAAAAGCTTCTTAATTCGAAATACTCTTGCTTACTCCTTACACTAAAATTAAAATTGAATATAAATTTTCAATTTTAAACAGATGATAAATTCCTCAGGTAATTCTTCATCAAATACTGTTAAATACTTTGACGATTCTGTACGGTTTCTTTGCGCTAAAACCTGCAGCAGATAAAAGCATGAAGATGGCGTGTGATGAACAAAACAGCAATTTTCACTTACGGGCATATTTTATCCAGTTCCTCCTTTTTGGTCGCTATCGACAGATCGGTGGACGACTGCAACACTTGGAAGGGCGCCGCACATCGGGCGAGTTCCTCCTGGCCACAATTTTCCGCTCTGATTTTTGCCAAGTTTACTGCGAGGAAAAAAAGAAAGAGAAAGGAAGAAACGGGTGAGATACAGTGAGTGAAGGAGATACAACAGCAAATTGGAGATAAAAAAAAACTGTGAACCAATTAACGATCGCTGTCAAACAACTCTCGGTTGGTTTTGGTTTTTGTGGGTTGGTTATAGTGTAGTTATAATTATAGTTTGCCCTAGAACTGCACGAGCTGAAAACGATTGGTAGATGGGGTTTCCTACTTTTTTTCCGTTCTTGAACACAACCGCCAAGGATCAACGCTCAACGCCTGGGAAGCGATATCAGGGAAAAGTTTTTAAATTAAAAACTATAGTTGCGGACATTGTTGACCAATAAAAGGAAAGCGTGGAGGAAGGGAGGGAAAAGGGGGGAGGATTTCATCGCTTCTCAATGGAAATCAATAGAGTCTATGGACTGGTCGTCTTCGTCAATTTGCAGCAACTGATTGGAAGCTGCAAGAATATTTATAGGATTTTTTGCTCTGCTTTTTCCATCATTAGAGTACGGCGAAGGTGTCAATTTGGTTTGCATAAGCATACTTCTTGCTATATTTCTCTACAATTCGTCGTTTTCGAGGTGTCATAAGAACTGATGGTTTCTCATCAATATTCAAACAGTAAGAACGGTTAACTCAATCTGGGTGGCACTATAATGGTGCCTTGACAGGTTTAAATGTTTCGAGTTATACATAATTCCAAGCTGGCGAGTCAGTTTCAATTATTTGAGTATTTCGTTTGATAATTTTAATAATGCGAGCACATTTATTATTTAGAATAGAATATTTATAGATTTTTTTTAAGTAAACAATAGGGTGAACGGCAATACTTGATCCTTTTTTCCTATTTTCATCATATCTTTTTTGGAAAATTTTTGCAGAACGCCGGCTTTTGCATTTTCTGACAGCGTGTATTTTCAAGTTTATAAGCTGCAAAAGTTAGAGCGATACATGAGCCTGTAGATCATGGGTGGCCAAAACATGGCACGCGGGCCACATGTGGCCCGCGACCAACTTTTTGTGGCCCGCGAAGCTTATTCTGGAAAACCCTTGTTCTAATAACTGAACATTTTTTTATTCTTCATATATCATTTTGATAAATATATCTGAATCAACACTAGCTAAATTCAAAACAAAGATATGAACATTTCTTGGAACTGATAAATATAAGGCAAAGTAATAAAAGTGTATAAAAACTAATTTCGAAAAAAACGCGCTTTTAAATTGTTGTGTTTGGCCATTTTCCATACATTTTTCGAACATATGCAATTTACTGACGAACGTAAAATAATACAAATATAATTTAAAAAATCTGAAAAAAATCACCAAACATAATTTGAAACATGAATAATAATTGGGCATTATTGACTGAAAATCGATAATTTTTACACTTATACCCCTTTGAATTTTAGGGACCTTTACAAAAAAAAAAAAATACCGTCACGGAAAAAAAACGATTACAATTACATTTTTTAAAATAACAAAATTGTATGGAATTCAACAAACTATCTGTAAATTCCATCACACATTTTTCTATGTTTTCCTTTTAAGTTTTGGTGGCTACATATCGTTGATATGAAGAGCGTTCAAGCGGACTCTAGTTTTAATATTTAGAAGTTTGGATAGCCTCAGAAAGATAGTACATAAGACCCTATCAATATTGTTTAAATTTAAAAAAAAAATCACCGAATCATATCAACATCCGAAAAAAATAACTTTTTCAACTTTTTCAACATCGATTTTCTCTTATCTAGTCCCTGAAATTTCATCTAACACAGTTGGTTTCATTTCTCTACAAAAAAAAAAAAAGTTTCGCTGACTGAATGTTTTAGTCAAGACCCATCTTTGGGTCACAGTTTAAAAAACATATCAACATCAACATTGAAATTATACTTTCACAACAACTTCTACCATTCGTAACTTGAATTCTATTTCAAAACCATCGTTCATCCATAAAAATTTAATAACGTTTGCAAAATATGTAACATATTGAAAGTTGGCTCTGTAAATTTTTCCTATTTATAATTTTTTGCTCAACTTTCCAGAAAAGGGTATATTTTTGAAATTAAACCGAATCAAAATATATTTTAATTAGAAAACGTGCTTTGTATTTGTGTACATCAATAATGAAAAACTAGACAGATTTTGCAGTTGGGTAGTAGAATTAAACTAGAACCGGTTTGGTACTGACAAATCTCTCAGAAGAACGACTTTAAAAAAAAATTACTTAAAGAAGGTGCAATGATCATAAAAAAAACTAATTCATATTCAACCTGTTTAAAGAAATCTTTCCTAATACACTTGTGATTTATTATAGAAAATTTGAAAATAATTCGATTGAGTTGATGTTACTTTGTGAAATTAATATTTTTGAAATAATTGTTCTTTTAAATGTCAAAAGCTTGTGACCGTTACTTTTTTCCAACAATTCAATTCTGCAGTTTTTCCTAATTTGTCTATCAAATGTTTCTAAGAAGAATGGTGAACTTGAAATTTTTGGAAAATGGTGGTAATTTTTTTTTTAATTTGGAGACCATAAAATTGACTGTTGTCCAATGCTGTTAGGAAATATGACATTTTTGGGATGCATAAACCGAAGAGGTTTTAACTCCTTGATAACATACATAAGTTGGGAGGGATAATTCATTTCGTATTGCATTATATTTCTCCTGTTTTTCAAAATTTACTTATTAAGATAAATCTTAACTCGATGTGAGCGAGAAAAATGTTTTTTCCTTAGCGTTTTCAGAAATCTGTTGTTTTTTTTTGAATGCTCCACAACAATTTGTTTTTGTGACCCGCCAGCTAATCTCATTTCTGAAATTTGGCCCGCCTTTTGAAAATGTTGGCCACCCATGCTGTAGATGAACTAGAAGCGTTTTCATTGGACTAAACAAGTTGTGATTTTTTGAAAGTTAAAGGAGACTTGATCCTTTATTGAAGGAGACTTGATTCTTTAATCGAAGTGTCCTACACTTGTGAAAAATCATAAAAAATTTGAAGATGAAAATTCCATTGATTTTTTGGCCATATTGGTTTGTATTTCACAGTTTATAAGTGTTAGACAAAAAGAATTCTGTAAGCTTGTCTACTACCCTAGTTTCATTGCATACTTAAAGGGACAATTTTCTAATCTTAGGATAAAAGCACTTTTTTGATTTCATTTTTCAAGGAAAATATTGGATTAATATTCATATTTTCCTGCTTAGCAATGATTAACATCTTCTCAGAAAAAAAATATCTTTTTGGACTCGAGGGATTGAATGAACCCATAACATACATTTTAGAAAACTTTTTCTTAAAAAAATGAGAGTTTACCTACTGTTGCTTTGAAAATATGGCGTTGAAAAGTTCTTATTATACTCTAATGATTGACATATTGGAAAAATATTTTTATTATATTTTTTTCGTGTGGGAAACATTTTAAATTCACATTTTGTAATATTTTTCAAACTAAGTGCAATAACTCAAAAAAGAATTTTTTTAAATTTTTTTTTGAGATAACAGGTTTGTTGTTGTGTTCTATTTGGCAAATTTTTCTCGAATGGGGGAGGGATGAACTATCTTCATTCCCCTCTTAGGTAACCTTTTAAACTTTAACCAGTATTTTTTATTGAAAAAGTTTATATTGATTGACATACCTCTCTTCTATACAGTAATTCTACGAAAATCGGACTTTTTGGACTTTCTAACTGCAATATCTCAGAAACTACGCTACATTTTTATTGAAATTTAACAATCACTCTGCAAAATTTCAGTAAAAAATGTAGCGTTGTTTCTGAGATATTGCAGTTGGAATGATAGAAGTCCAAAAAGTCCGATTTTCGTAGAATTACTTTATCTCAGGCCACACAAACTCCAGAAGCTCAATTTTTGAGGTATAATAGTGTGATATTAGTTGATCTATCTAACGCAGAAAATTTGATCAAAAAATATCAGCAGAGTAAAAAGTTATGGATGTTCAAATTCGAAGTCCCATGCTCCTAATTTCTATACAGTTATAAACGGTACTGTATCTTCGTAAAAAATTCAGTGTTTCGTATTTTTTTAAATCAAAATATATCATAGTGTGCCAAATTACGTCAACTTTCCTATTTTTTTTCAAAATTTATCTGGTACGAGCTAAACAATTTGGACGATTCATTGAATGAACAGTCTGGGTTTTACACTACTTTTTTACATTTTTTTTATCATGATCTTAATAAATTTCAGAAAATGTATCCTTAATTGCAACGTATAGCTTCTAACTTCAGCTTTCTTGGAAAGTAAATGAAATTTGTTTGAGCATTCCATAGCTGATCTACAGTCTTTTTCATTTTTTCTCAGACTTTGAATAACGGAAAATTGAAGTGTTATAGTTGAGTATTGTCCGAAAAATATATTTGAGTTAAATTACGAGGTTTAAAAAATTGTAAATTTGGTTAAAATCGGCTCAGAAGCAAGAGAGGTATATTGGTTTTATTCAGGAGTGCAAAGTTTATAAGTTGACCCAAAACTGAAATTTCATAATTCATTTCGTAATTTTAAAGCAATTTCAGATAAGGAAATAAAAAAGAGAGTTGTGTATGATCGAATAATTTTTAAAACCTGGCTCGCGAACGTTTCGGCAAAATTTCTTATACAGGATTTATGTTCACCTCAATCGCATAAGAAAAGATGGGCAAAACATTTTTTATAACTCTTCATTTGGCATAAGAAAACTTTACATATAAAAATAACATATTTTAAGTTGTAAATGTGTATAAAAACACAAAAATATAGGTGTCCCAAGATACCCCACAAAATGTGGCCCATGATTCCCCACAAGCAATGATTTTCAAATTGGTTGCGTTTGTGTGACTTATAGATGTTTCATCAAAAAAAAATTTTCCACGTGGAAGAACATGACAAAACTAAGATCATAAGCGTATGAGCTTATTTTTGTTATGTACTTTAGGTCTCCTACGGAAGCAATTTTGCGGGTGCTTCTTTAATTATGTTAGTACAGTTTTCTAGGCTAGTCAAATAAAAAAAGCATATGATACGTACATAAGTCAATAACGTTCTTCGAAATTATCGACGTTTTTCGGTGAGTTTTAATAATAATAAAACAGATTTACCAGTTGTCCATACGTTTCGAGCTACTCTGGTATTCGCTCCTCCTCAGTGGACAAATCCAAATCAAAATAGTTCAGACGATGGCCAGTCAATTTGTCCACTGAGGAGGAGCGAATACCAGAGTAGCTCGAAACGTATGGACAACTGGTAAATCTGTTTTATTATTATTAAAACTCACCGAAAAACGTCGATAATTTCGAAGAACAAACAATCGCGGTGATAAATCCAAAACTCAATAAGTCATTAACATATAGAAAAACATACTTACGCAAAGCGACGACGATGACAGTTGGATTGAGATTTTTATCTCAACACACAGCTGAGATATTTGAAGTGGCTCACGTTTCCCCATGGTCCACGTTACCCCACTCTCCCCTACTGAAAACATAAACAAACTTATCGTGAAAACATTGAAAACTTTTTAGTCTAGTATGGTAGATAAAGTTTCTATATGGAATTATAGTTTTCGGTCTATTTTTTCCCATTTTTAACAAGAATAATAATTAAGTGTGTTACATTTTTAAGACTGAATTTCAAAACTAGTAGTTTCGATTTTTTGGTTTATGCTTGCATAAGCGATAATCATAACTGACAAAAAAATAAACAAAAAATAAAAACATTTTTTCGACTTCTTGCCAAAATGATGCTCATCCGCAGCTATCCGCAGCTGGATTCTCGTTCCGCAGATAGTATAGACCCCAAACTAAATTGTGGTGATGGTCTCTTGAGACTGTTCGGTTTTGCTCGTTAGTCCAACTTAGGCCATAAAATACATTTTTTTTCAATCATTACCCACTTTTTGATAATTTGAATTAAACGTGTAACCTTAAAATCAAACCCATTTTAAAGTTCAGACAATTACATTTCCAATGGTGTACTAAATTCAAAAATTGGACCATTATTCGTTGAGAAAATTGCATTTGTTTGAAATGGATTTTTTCTACAATTTTCATAATTTAGCTAAGCCTGATGTCTGTGGCGCAACGAGTTTTCATCACAGACGGCTGAAATTTTGGGAATCTAGGTTTGAACTATCTGGGTATCAAATGGTATACAAGACACGTCATTCAAAGCAAGTAAATTTTTCGATTTTTGGCCATCACATTCCCTATAGTGCACTCATTCAGCAATAGGGCTTTTGCTCAGTGCGTGTGTGTTAGAGAACCGTTGGGCAAACAAATATGATAGCTGCTTGTAAAATGAATGCGGATCAAAAGGAAAATGTTATTTCTTCTGATAATTTGACCAAATAAGGGGAAAATTTTCAAAACACGGGTCATTTTTAAAAAGCCAGTGTATCTATCCACTAATGTGTAAATTCATTTCCAGCTTTCAAGTTAGCTATCCTGTAAAAATGGAGATATTGATATAAATTCGACTCTTATCAATGGAAACATAACAAATATTTTGAATTTTTTATTGCTAAGTTTCATAACGTGGGCACTTAACTTCATCCTCCGAGTGAGAAAACTTGTTACAGGTGGATCAGAATCTGCCTACAAAGTATCTACAGGGTTCATTTCAAGTGCCCTAAGGGAACATTTGATTTTTTGTTCTGCTCGGTTCCTCATTGACGATCAATTAAAAATCAAAATAAAAGTTCTATTTGAAAGAAGATAATTAGATATACATTAACTGACTGTTTCTTAGACACAAATCGCATAGATTTAAGAAAAAATCAACATTTCATTTGAACTTCAGTGGAATCGTGAACAAAAATCTATAATGTGTGCCCAACAGACCTCTTGTATGTATGTGTAGCAAAAGCCCTATGGGCAACATCGGTGGTCAGTATACATTCAGGCTCTTTGCAGGTTCATGAGGTTATCCAATCTTCAATTTCAGTTTCAAACGAAAATAGCTGAAAGTGAAGAAAGCTCCACTCTATTATCATTAAGTTTAGTTGAATAGTGACTAAGCTTGTTCGACTCGCTAGCAAGGTTGCCGAAATCACAGAAAAATCTGTATTATCACAGAATTTTGAGCAAAATTTCATCACAGAATCTGTGTCACAGATCACAGAATTTTTAAAAATTTTACAGAATTCACAGATTTTCAAAATTTTGTACAAATTTCCAAAATTATATTTTTTATCATTTTCGACTTTTTATTTCTAATTTCATAAAAATATGAAAACAAGGTGATGTAAACTGATTTTTTTCAATTAAAACTAAAAGAAATTTCCAATTTGTTTTATTTGACATGATTTCCCTATGAACCATAGGGTCAATCATGTCATAGAAAAAGGGTGACAGAAAACCGTCACAGAATTTTTGGTTCAAATCACAGAATTCGAGAATTTTTTTTGCCAAATCACAGAATTTTTTTCGGCAACCTTGCTCGCTAGACTTGCGGAAATTTAATAATTATTGCTGAGATCGCTATTTTTGAAGGATTATCATAAAAAAATACGTCTTTTACAAATGGTGTAAAGGGTTGGAAAGGTTCAGAAATGAGTGTTCGGGTTGGCGAGACGAACGCTGGCGAGGGAGCGTGTGAGACGAAAAGATGACAATAAAATGACAAAACATGGAAAATATGGTAAAAGTATGACAAAGTTATGACAAAAAAAAAAAGACAAATATGACTGAGATTCATAATACAATAAAATAAATACTAAATACTGTCGAAAATATGACAAATTTGATAAAAATATGACAATTTGTTTACCAAAATATGATAAAATTATGGCTAAAGACTGACAAATGTAGTAAACAATTGACAAAAATGCAACAATTTTAACAAAAATGTGACAAGCGTGGTAAAACTATGACGAAAATATGACAAAAAATGACAAAATCATGACATAAAATTGTGATAAAAATCAGACAAATTTATATATTTGAAAATTTGAAACTAAAAGAACAAAAATCCGACTATGTTGTCAAACTGCTTAAAAATATGACAACGTAATTAAATATTACAATGATTTTACTACATTTTTCATTTTTTTATCAATCTTTTGTAATTATTTTGTCATATGAGGTAAGGTAGAAAAATTTATGTCATAATTTTGTCTTATTTTCATCACATTAGTCATATTTATGAGAAAGGTTTCTCGAATTTTAGTAACTTTTTTTTTAATTAAATTCATGTCATATTTGTCAGATTTTGTCATAATTTCGTTTTTTTTTGTCATGTTTTGTCATTGTATTTAAAAACTTTGCTACATTTTTGTGTTATTTGTTATATTTTTGTCATATTTTCATCGCATTTGTCAAATTTTTGTCTCATTTGTCATGTTTTGTCATATTTCTTAGATTGTTGTCATTTTATTGTCAAATCTTTGTCATATTCGTCAGATTTTGCTCATACTATTGTCAAAATTTTGTTTTGTTTTAAACATATTTTTTTTTAAACAAGAAGCAGTCTTTATTTGTTGACATTAACTGAGAAATTTAGAAAACCTTAATGAACTTATGTTCCTCTAAAAGGTTTTGGGTATAGATTACATCAGATGGGTTTAGGTGTGATAGTGCTTACGTTAACCGCTCTAAATTAGCTTTCAATAACTGTTTAACACGCGCTTTAAACATAGGTACACTGTTACTGTTCCGAATGTCTGTGCCAAGACGATTATACAAAGTTGGGCCTGTTGTGGCCAATCTTCTTTCTCCGATTCTAGTTGAAGCATTTTCTACACACAATCTATCGATAAACCTAGTGTTATAATTGTGTGTTACGTGTTGCATATTGAAATTGTGGTGGATATTCTTGATTTTTACTATTCGATGCATTATCAATAATGTTTGTAAATCTCTTAAGCAACTGATTGGCAAGATATTGTGTTCTGATAGTTTGTACAATTCTAAGCTAGGATACATGTAAGGAAGTTTAAAAATTGCTTTCATACATCTGTTTTGCTGGACTTTCAACGTTGATAAGTTAGATACATTGGTGTGTCCCCAGGCACTGATAGCGTATGTATATCGACTATGTACAAAACTATGATAAAGCTTCTTATTACATTTTAGCATAATTTTGACATTTTTTTTACCAAATTTGTCAAGTTTGTGGTATATTTTGTCAGATTTTTGTTATATATTTACATCATTTGTCATATTTTTGTCATTATTAAATGCCATAAATTCAATTTTCAAGAAATTTTAATTCATCTATTATCCTGTCCCCATTCTAGATAATCGTATAATCCTAGCGGTTTTCAAATCGTGTTTTCTTTACGAACCCCAATACACAATTTGTAAAAATGGTAAAAACAAATGCTTACTGAAATTATCAGCAACTTTCGCTGACACTGATTGAATGCTTAAGCTGCAGTCACTTATCGAATACAGTGAGTGACAGAAATGCCTAATCAAAAGGCGCTTTCGTGGCAGTCGAATGAAACAAGTTAGTTCGGGTTTACTAGTGAGCTTTCTACTGACTGATAGACATACTCTCACAGCTTTCTGTAAGCACCGAGCCGATCAGAAGCTTTTAAATTTCTTGACTTTTCTATTCCGTTCATTTCAGCTAAAGCTTTTTACACTGATAGAAAATCACAGTCAGTATCATTCGTGCTTTCAGAAAATTTGCAGCACTGCACAGCAAAAATAATTCGTGTAATTTTAGATCGGAAACGATGCACGAAAACGGAACATCGTTTTTGATCTAAACTTCTCTCACGACGTGTAAATTTATATCGAAAGCGATGCACAAAAATGGAGCTTATTGTATTGTAAAAATACACAGTGATGTAACATTTTAGAATTCATTCGGGATATGTGCAACTTTTAGTAAATTTTCAGGTTTCAAACATTAAAAAATACAAAGATACAATGATTCATGGACATTTATTTTCAAACAAAGCATTAATAGTAAAATAAAATTTTTCACCAAATTATGGACGCCGGAAGTTGCATCAAACGATGACGAAGATGTCCATCCTGGTCAGTGTCACCAGTCGCATATTGTTATAGAAAGATTTCTTTTTGGACAATCCGGATCCACGTCACTGAAAGAAAAAAGAGAGAAAACCTGTTTGATTTCGTCATCCTTTGTTTTTCTCTGGATTTCAAATTATTTACCTTAATCCGTTCAGAATTCCGTGGCTCTCTCGGGTTTTTATGATTACAGCAAATTCAGCATACCTTGCCCGTGCGGTGTTTTTGTGAAGGCTCGAAGTTAGACTCTCTGCGAACGGCAGGGGCTGGGGCATGGGTTCCCATTTTTGACAGACTTTCACTTTTTTACTTTCCCTATCATCAGCTCGAGGGAAAACAAACAAACTTAAGCCGCGAAAGAAAGGAAACCAAGGGACCTTTCATATTTTACATAATTATTGATGTGAAATTATCTCCCAACGTTGCTTTCTAGATCATGCAGTGTAAATTTATTGCAAAAAAAAAATTAATTTTACACTTAAAAAAAAACGGCGAAAAATAGTTTGAAATTACATCTTTTTTGAATTACACTAGGGAAAAAATAGATGCCTCACGTGATTGCGTATAGTTTTAGAAATTTTTTGCTGTGTGATACTGACACTCAAGAGCGAATTCATTCAGGATGTTTGTTAGTATTTTTATGATTTTTATATGATTATTCCGCACATTATATATATTTTTTCCCCAGAAAACCTGCGAGCTCTCTGGAGCCACCTTTATTTTGTGTAGTACGTAACGCCTAAAGGTATGCAATGACTACAGAGGCCTGTGTCGATTATCAACAACAATTGCTGTGTGGTCATTGAATGAAATTGAGCAATGTGAAGTGTTGGCTTTAATCATTGACACGATTGACACAATATTTTATACTAGAATTGAATAGTAGAATTGATCAAATGTGAAATTCACGTGTTCACTGGGTATACTACAGACATCTGGAGCAAAGTTTCTTTAACTTGCCTGTCAATCTAAACTTTCCTGATGGACTCATTTCCAATAAGAAAAAACTAGAACTCAAGTTAAAGTCGGTAAAAACAAATAAAGATTTAAATTGTGTAAGGTAGCGTTCTGAGAACAGCAAGCTCTTACCATTAGTCTGATCCCCTTTCAAGAGGTTGCTAAATTCTGTCCAGAAGTTAAATCACTTTAAATAACTGAACATTTAGCAAAAGATTCCGGAGAAAAAAAACCGGCGCGCGGCCGGCTCCCAGCTTAGAAAGCTGACAATGTTAAATCTTTCGGTCATTGTTTTTCCATCTCGTCCGGTCGAGAAAAACCGTCCAGCAGAAGAAAGCGCCCAGCTTCGGGACCAAATGTGCCATATTAGAAATGGTAGACCAGAGAGTAATCTCATAATTCATGTAGAACTGCTAGCCTTTTTTTTCTCTGCTGGCGAGTGATGCTGCCAGTTGAAACAGTTGAAAATGTAGAATCAGGTGTTTTGTCACCTTGACTCACTTATGTGTTACCTTTCGGTCGAAAAGTGCAAGGTGTGGGATGGAAAAGATAGTTGCATAGTTGCAAGTTTTTCTTCTCTTATTAGCGACTAATGCTGGGTGAAATGCTTTGATACCTACACTATGAACCTGGACATTTTTTGTAACTTGATTTGAGACATCACAACTTTAAGTGAGCTCAAATTACGCCAGACGAGAGTTTGTAGCTGATAATTGGATGGGCAAGCAAAATGTGTTACTTTCCATTTGGCACCGTTTGATACCATTATTGACTGTTATTTACCATCGGCAGCTGAGGAAATTCAGATTGCTCTGGAAGCCTCTGAACGACAGATGTGAAAATTAACAGTGGAGATTTGCTTTTTTTTTGTATGGGCGCATTGACTCGTTATTGACCTTCATCAAATTTGTGAGTAATAGATAGGGTTTGTTATGATAAGTGTATGAAAAACGATTCATTTGAGTTTATTTTCTATGATTATTATTAAATGACTCCCATTGTGCCGGGAAGTCAATACTAAGGGCAAGGCTAAGTAAACACAGACCATTTCGCCCTACTCCGAGAAAAGGGAAACGGAAATCTCAGACGCGCCACAATGCACACCAAGTGGTCTCCAATAAAGCGATTGTCTCTCGCACAAACACACCTGAGGAGATCCGGCAAGATGCCAGCCAGCCGCTTCATTTCCGCAGTGCGCGTAAAGCTCTTCCTCGTGACGCGCCTAGCTACGCAAACCTATAGCAAGGGAATCCGGTAGCATTCGGTGGAAGATTTTCCGAAACTGGCCACAATGTTGTTGTAGGTTTGGTACGTATCTGAACTTGCCGCGTCCGTCGTCATCGTCGTCGTCGTCGTCGTCTAGTTATTGGCTTGCGTAGGTTCCAACCTGGAAGGGTTTTGTTTGTTTACAATATGATTTATTTGCTTACCTAGCGCTTTGACTCGGAAGATACCGAAACAGAGACTTGCTCTTGGAAGCCAAGATAAGGGCAGGCTCAGCTGCCTCTCTTCCTGGTGTTTATCGAAAACCTGCTGCTGCTGCTGTTTGATGAAAATGTTATAGTTACAAACCATGTGGTAGGGTTTGATTTTTTTTTTCGTTATTCTGTTCCGCAAAACAAGTGCTATAGATCACACTGCATCTGGGATGCAAATCAGATATCGTTTTTTGAGGTTTTTGGGTCATGCGTTTTTTATTGGCCAAATTGCAGATCAGTGCTTACGGTAAGACTGTTTAAAATCCTGAATGAGAGAAATTAAACGCCTTGAGTTAGGCTTCAAAAAGATCAAAATTATATTTTCAAACCAGATTGTAGATTATAATTCTAGATTTCAGATTCAGATACAGATTTCAGATACAGATCCAGATTGCAGATTCAGATTCAGATTTCAGGTTCAGATTCAGATTTCAGATTTCAGAATGCAGATTCAGATTTAGTTTCAGATTTCAGATTCAGATTCCAGATTCCAGATTTCCGATTTAGATTTCCGATTTCAGATTTCAGAGTCCAGATTCCAGATTTCAGATTTCAGATTCAAGATTCAAGATTCAAATTTAGATTTCAGGTTTTATAATAATATTTCAGATTCAGATTCAGATTTCAGATTCAGATTTCAGATTCAGATTTCAGATTCAGATTTCAGATTCAGATTTCAGATTCAGATTTCAGATTCAGATTTCAGATTCAGATTTCAGATTCAGATTTCAGATTCAGATTTCAGATTCAGATTTCAGATTCAGATTTCAGATTCAGATTTCAGATTCAGATTTCAGATTCAGATTTCAGATTCAGATTTCAGATTCAGATTTCAGATTCAGATTTCAGATTCAGATTTCAGATTCAGATTTCAGATTCAGATTTCAGATTCAGATTTCAGATTCAGATTTCAGATTCAGATTTCAGATTTCAGATTCAGATTTCAGATGTCAGATTCATTTTTTTAAATTCTGATTTTAGATTCAGAATGCATATTTTGGATTTAGATTTCAAATTCAGTTGTAAAGTTTTAGTTAAAGAATGGTGATTCCAGGATTATCTCATTATTTTCAAAAGTTTTACGGTCGCCATGTACCAGTACATTCGAAATGCAGATTTGAGCAGTTTTCTCGTGTATGGGAGACAATAAGTGATTGACTTCCAGAAGCTATTGGATTCCTGATTTCCAAGATTGAAGTCCACACCTCTTACCATTTGCTGATGCATGGAAAGGTTCTTAAAAAGCTATTAGTTAACGTTTTCTGAGTACTTCTTAGAAAGGAAGGTCCCTTCTAGCAGGAAAAGCCATGTCTAACACAGTCCTCAACTGATGGTGAAATGATTGAGGCTTATTGCCACATTGGTTTCACTCGTATAATCGAACCATCACACTCGACCACCTTCCAAACAAGAATCCCTGTTCTTAAAATTGAAATACTAGGGTTTGAGCCTTAATTCTGCCTTCCATACATAGACTCCCTCAGCAAGAGTAATTACCTTCTAACAGATTTGCCTACCGAAGCATCGTCATCGTGTCGTTTAGAATCTTTTCGCACCCGGCGACTCAAGCACACACAATCCTAGCCTGGGCTCAATCCAGCATCCGACAGGGATTGTTTGGACAGGAAAGGATTTTGCGGTTTCCAGCAGCAGCAGCAGCAGTAAGGCTCGATTAGTGCTACCGGAACCCATCTTTCCGCTTTCTCCTGTAATAGAAGCAAAAAAAAAGAAAAGTTCCAGCTTACCGTTTGTCTCCCCGATGACGGCTGCTTGAAACCGAAAAACCATCCCAACTGGCTTGTTCTCTACTATGAGCAGTGCGCGGAGCACACACAGATCCAAGTCCTAGAGAAGACCAACGCCAATCCCGGGGGGACACATGTGTTTTTTGTGGTTCTGTTTTGACAAAAACTGAAAGCACTGTTCGTTGTTCCTCGCCGTGTTGTTCAGCCTCTCCGGCGAAAGTACTGACTGGTCCGGATTTGGACCCCGGAAGGGACAAAAATGGGTTTCCCGTTTTCTGTGGCATAAATCTTGGCTTGGCTTGGCTTGGCTTGGCTTGGCCTCGGTAGGACCGACGACATTTCCAGTCCCGGTCGCTTTCTTCCTCACCTGATGACATCGAGGTGGGAAAGTCCCTTTAGCACCTTGTTTGTAAGGTCAACGTTATGGTGTTGTTTTTTTTTGGTGTGCGGATTCACGCCGGACCGAAGCAGGTGGCAAATGAAATTAATTGCTGCTGAGAAATCAAAGTTCGGCCAAATGAGTTTTTCTATTGCTTTTAATTTTAAAGCGGCTAGGCTCGCAGTTTTTTTTCTTCCTTGCTACAGAATTAATGTGCTTGTTTGCGACCGAGTTGGAGGGTAAATAGGTAACTTGTTTTAGGTGTTTCAGTGCCCTCAGCGGGTAGCTTTCATTTTACATAGTTTATTGTGAAATTTAAGCAATAAAGCTTTCTGCTTTATAAGTATGTTTTTGGAATTTTGAACTTCAACTCATCTTTTCTTAACTCTGCAAAAAAAATACTATGAACTGTTTATTCGCCCTTGTTCGCTTTCGAATGTCAATATGACACTATTGGAAGTTTAACGGCTTGTAACTTTATTGTAATTTCTTTGGGGATTCTCAATGAATTCTTGAACTTGGCATCATTACTTTTTTATGGCCGCACCCTGAAAGACCCTGAAAAAACGCCTTCAACAGTGTCAGTTGGACAGCGATTGCGTCGTCGCTCATCCAAATGAGGATCCCGGCATATCTGTATAGGCTTGTGGAAAGTTACTTCCACAATCGCCAATTGCAGTATATGACCGGCGAGGGTTTGCGAACACAAGAGGTTTCGGCGGGTGTTCCACAGGAGTCAATTCTCGGCCCGGTTCTGTGGAACATCACCTACGACGAACTCCTACGAACGAGCCTCCCATCGGGAGCCGAACTCGTAGGATTTGCAGATGATGTAGTCCTCTTGGCGAGGGGCTCCTCAACAGCGGAGGTTGAGCTACTGGCCACGGTAGCTATCCAGGAAGTGGAACGCTGGATGCACTCCAAGTGCCTGCGTCTAGCCCACCACAAAACCGAGATGGTGTTTATCACCAACCTGAAATCACCCCAAACAGGTACCATTGCCGTTGGACCGTGCAACATCGTGTCTAAACGCGCAATTAAGTACCTAGGGGTGATGATTGACGACAGGCTCAGCTTCACGAGCCATGTCGAACACGTGTGCAAGAGAGCGGCAATGGCCACGGCCGCACTCACACGAATGATGCCGAACTCCTCGGCTATCCAAAGCAGCAAAAGGCGGATCATTGCAAGTGTGACCACTTCGATCTTGCGGTACGGAGCAGCGGCCTGGAGGCAGGCCCTGGGAGGAAGCTGTAACCTGCAGCGACTTAGCAGCGTTCAGCGGCTGATGAACCTGCGGGTTATCAGCGGATACCGGACCATGTCGTCCGAAGCCGCCTGTGTAGTAGCGGGTGTTATGCCCATCTCGGTTTTGCTAGAGGAGGATGTCTATTGCTACGACAACAGAGACACGCCCAACGTTCGAGATCTCGCCAATGAGGACTCGATGTCCAACTGGCAGCAGCTGTGGGACAGCTCAACGAGAGGAATGTGGACCCATCGTCTGATCCCGCACATCGGGAGCTGGATCGGAAGAAGGCACGGTGAAGTGGACTTCTATATGACGCAATTCCTGACTGGTCATGGATGCTTCATGAAGTACCACTACCGGTTTGGACATGTGGCTTCGCCATACTGCCCAGATTGTGGTGACGTAGAGGAAACACCCGAACATGTGGTGTTTGTCTGTCCGAGGTTTGCGGCGGTACGTACTTCCATATTTGCCGCCTGTGGGCCTGACACGACAGCAGATAACGTTGTACAGAGGATGTGTGCGGATTCCAACACTTGGCACGCGGTCAGCGATGGGTTCGCCCGGATCATGACTGCCCTGCAGAGGAGCTGGAACCAACGGCAGTCCGCGAACGGTGTAGGATGACTCCATCGGCGGGGAGCATCTGAGTAGTGTGCGTCCGATCCCTTGATCGAAGCTACAAAGATAAGGCAACATCTTCTGCGTAGCGGAGGTCAGGGGTGCGCCGCGAACGTGTGTAGGATACCCCAATGTCGGGGGGTATCCGAGTAGTTCCGCTTCCTAAGAGGGAAACTGCGGGGATAAGACTTTACCTTCCTCGTAGCGGATCTCGAGGGAAGAGGGTTAACCACTGTCGGGGGATACCCACGGGTAGAGAGGCTCTCGACGCCGGGCGAGCCTCTCGAGTCGGTGTAGGATGTCGTCACCGTCGGGAAACATCCGAGTCGTAGCGTTCCAAGTCCCGAATGTGTGCCGTGACAGGCGCGAGTCTAGGATAAGCTGCTCTCGATTTGGCACACAACGGGCAGGAAAATCCGCGGGCCAAAAATCCTAGGGTTGCCAACCAAGGGGGATAAAGAAGACCGGACAACGGTCGGAGTAGACTGACCCCATCGACGGGGGGCTGTCGAGTAGAGTGCGTCCGACCCCACGGTTTGAAGTTACAAAGATAAGACAATACCTTCTGCGTAGCGGATGCCGTGGGTGCGCCGCGTTCGTGTGTAGGATGCTCCACCTTCGGGGAGTATCCGAGTAGAGCGGTTCTCAACGACAGAAGCTGCGGGGATAAGACTTGACCTTCTTCGCAGTGGAAATCGTTGGGAAAGGGTTATTCCACGTTCGGGGAATACCCACGGGTAGAGTGGCTCTCGACGCCGGGCGAGCCATTCGAGTCGGTGTAGGATGACGTCTTCGTCGGGAATCATCCGAGTCGTTGCGTTAAGTCCCGCGCGTGTGCCGTGACAGGCGCGAGTCCAGGATAAGCTGCTCTCGATCTGGCACACGACGGGCAAGGTGGCAAACTTCGAACCCTGAAGATAAGAGGTCGGGCTTCGAGTCGTTAGAGGAGAGGTCAGGCCTCAAACCTTCAGGCGGAGAGGTTTGTGTGGTCAACCCCGAGTCTTTATGATAGGAGGTCGGGTCCCGAGTCGTAAGAGGAGGGATCAGGCCCCTTACCAACAAGAGGAGGGGTACAAGTGGTCACCTCGAGTCATTACGAGGAGAGGTCAGATTTCAAGTCGTTAGAGGAGAGATCGGGCCTTGAATCGTGCAGAGGAGAGGTAAACCCCGAGTCGATGCGAGGAGGGGTCGGATCTCAAGTCGTCAGAGGAGAGATCAGGCCTCAAGTCGCGAAGAGGAGAGGTTTGTGTGGGAATCTCGAGTCATTGCGAGGAGATGTCGGTTCTCAAGTCGTCAGAGGAGAGTTCAGGCGTCGAGTCGTAAGGATGAGAGGTTTTGCTGAAAGTGGTCTCGTTAATGAGTATTGCCTTTGAGCGCATTAGCGCGAATAGACCTCCCACTATTGAAGCATAGTGTACTAAACAGTTCGAGGTGGGAACCAGGTCTGCGGCCCCAGGTGGAGTTTAGGGAGTAGGGGGTATACACGGAGTATATCATGAGTCTGCCCATTGTACCCATGGACCCAGAGTAGCAAACTGGGGGGACGCGGTGGCTCGCCGTGCCTTGGAATACAATCCGTAAACCGGGATTTACCACCTGTGGTTACCAACTAAAAAAAAAAAACCCTGAAAGACCAGGACGGGGAGCATCTGAGTAGTGTGCGTACGATCCCTTGATCGATGCTATAAAGATAAGGCAACATCTTCTGCGTAGCGGAGGTCAGGGGTGCGCCGCGAACGTTTGTAGGATACCCCAATGTCGGGGGGTATCCGAGTAGTGCCGCTTCCTAAGAGGGAAACTGCGGGGATAAGACTTTACCTTCTTCGTAGCGGATCTCGAGGGAAGAGGCTACCCACGGGTAGAGAGGCTCTCGTTGCCGAGCGAGCTCGAGTCGGTGTAGGATGTCGTCACCGTCGGGAAACATCCGAGTCGTAGCGTTCCAAGTCTCGAATGTGTGCCGTGACAGGCGCGAGTCCAGGACAAGCTGCTCTCGACCTGGCACATAACGGGCAGGAAAATCCGCGGGCCAAAAATCGTAGGGTTGTCAGCCAAGGGGGATAAAGAAGACCGGACAACGGTCGGAGTAGACTGACCCCATCGACGGGGAGCTGTCGAGTAGAGTGCGTCCGACCTCACGGTTTGAAGTTACAAAGTTAAGACAATACCTTCTGCGTAGCGGATACCGTGGGTGCGCCGCGTTCGTGCGTAGGATGCTCCACCTTCTGGGAGTATCCGAGTAGAGCGGTTCTCAACGACAGAAGCTGCGGGGATAAGACTTGACCTTCTTCGCAGTGGAAATCGTTGGGAAAGGGTTATTCCACGTTCGGGGAATACCCACGGGTAGAGTGGCTCTCGACGCCGGGTGAGCCATTCGAGTCGGAGTAGGATGACGTCTTCGTCGGGAATCATCCGAGTCGTTGCGTTAAGTCCCGCGCGTGTGCCGTGACAGGTGCGAGTCTAGGATAAGCTGCTCTTGATCAGGCACACGACGGGCAAAGTGGCAAACTTCGAACCCTGAAGATAAGAGGACGGGTCTCGAGTCGTTAGAGGAGAGGTCAGGTCTCAAACCTTCAGGCGGAGAGGTTTGTGTAATCAACCCCGAGTCTTTATGATAAGGGGTCGGGTCTCGAGTCGTAAGAGGACGGATCAGGCCCCTTATCAACAAGAGGAGGGGTACAAGTGGTCACCTTGAGTCATTACGAGGAGAGGTCAGATTTCAAGTCGTTAGAGGAGAGATCGGGCCTTGAATCGTGCAGAGGAGAGGTAAACCTCGAGTCGATGTGAGGAGGGGTCGGATCTCAAGTCGTTAGAGGAGAGATAAGGCCTCAAGTCGCGAAGAGGAGAGGTTTGTGTGAGAATCTCGAGTCATTGCGAGGAGATGTCGGTTCTCAAGTCGTTAGAGGAGAGTTCAGGCGTCGAGTCGTAAAGACGAGAGGTTTTGCTGAAAGTGGTCTCGTTAATGAGTATTGCCTTGGAGCGCATTAGCGCAAATAGACCTCCCACTATTGAAGCACAGTGTACTAAACAGTTCGAGGTGGGAACCAGGTCTGCGGCCCCAGGTGGAGTTTAGGGAGCAGAGGGTATACACGGAGTATATCATGAGTCTTCCCATTGTACCCATGGACCCAGAGTAGCAAGTGGCTCGCCGTGCCTTGGGATACAATCCGTAAACCGGGATTTACCACCTGTGGTTACCAACTAAAAAAAAAACCCTGAAAGACCAGGAAAAAAACTCCATAGTCAGACCTTGAGTGTCAATTTGACATCCTCGCTTATAACCGGTATAACTCTCTTGTTTCTCAACCGAGTGTCCAAGAAAGCTGGAGTTAGAAGCTATACGATGCAACCATATTTATATGGATATATTTATTATTATCATAACAAAAAATTAAAAAAAGGTGGTGTAAAAACTGTACTTTTCAATCAATGAACCGTGAAAATTGTTTAATACACACCAGATAAATTTCGAAAAAAGGATTGAAAAGTTGACGTAATTTGGCCCTTTTTTGCATTTTTAGATTGTCAAGATACGAAACACAGTATTTTTGACGAATTTCCAAAGGTAGGTAGCTGTTTTTTTTTAACTTTTTGTCAATTTGCCATTTCCTTGGACTTAAATTCAACTTTGCACTGGATTTTTTTTGTATATTAACGGAAGATTTCGCAATAAATTAATATTCACTAGAAAGCCAATTTCATACCGATTCTAGTACTGTAATTACCTGCAAGAAAATCAGATTAATTGCAAATTGATGGCTGTGAAACAAGAGAGATATAAAGGTTTTAAATTGACCCTCCAGGGACTGTAACGGGTAAACATTTCAGGGATGGATGAGGGTTAAACATTGGATTGACGATGTTTCGGCAAAGAAGTTTTCAGCAGCGTTTTCAGATTGGTCACATTTCCAACCTAAAAAACCGTAAATTTTAAGGAAAACTTTAAACATACAGAGTTGCAGCAATGTTTTTTTTTCGTTCATCAGATGAAAGCTCTGCCCCCCAAATTTCGAGCAGCAATCCGTAAAAGAGGTGATTATCCGGAGATCTGACCGCTGCTCTGGTCTTGAACTATATCAAACTTAAGTTATGTGGTGTCACTGTCGGCGCTAGCAATCGCTAGAACAACATTCAGCTTTGTTAGGACTTTATAGAAAATAGCAAATACCACCAAAATTTCTCTTTCCACAGGTTGTGGGCCTACACCGAAAAAATTATTCACATGACCGCTACGTGAAAATGTACATGGATTTTTGCCACCCTGAAAATCATGTGGAATCTACGTGAATTTCAGGTAGCAAACAGAGCCCGCGTAGCGAGCAGAATTCACGTAATTTTCATGTGAGTTCCACTTGAAGCGTACGTAGAAAAACAATTCGTTCTGTTACATGGAATTCACGTAGATTTCATATTGATATGAACGTAGCGGGTGTTTTATTTCGCCAATTAAATAAAAAAAATGTTTTAATTTTGCATGGAGTCGTTTTATTATGTCGAATTAATTTAATAACACGAAGCACATATTTCTTATTTCTACTTTAACACTTTAACTACACATTTACACTTCACATATTCACTAAAACACCGTCGATGAAATGACATTTTGAGCATAAGCCTAGCTGGCCGTCAGCGACCCCGATTCCGAATCCTATGTAAATAGTAAAAGATTAAAACAACAAAGACACAATCAAATTATTACTATGTACTTACGAAAAATCAGCGTTTGCATGCCTCAGAATTTTTTTATCTTCCAGCTCCAGCACCAACTGTTGGGTCCGGCGACATATTGAAAACTGTTTTCATCCACCTAGATGCTACGTGAATATTCTTTTCTGAGTTACGTGAATATCACATAGAATGCATCAAACCCCTTTGTATTTGGCGGATCACTGGATTTTCACGTAAATCAAATGTGTCTTAGTTTCGCCAACAAACGGCTATGTGATTTTCACGTACGGATCAAATGAATTTGTATTAGCTTTTAAGTGATTCACGTAAATCATTCAAAAATTCACGTAATGAGTGGCTACGTGAAAATCCAGGTGAATTTAAAGTTTCCTTTTCGGCTGAGTGTAGATACATACATACTCGTCTGGAAGTTGGGAAATAAAATTTGTTCAAAAGGTTACTCTCGAGTGTTGTTCTTGCGGTTAGAATTAGAGATGGGCATAACATAACGGCTCATTACAATGAGCGGCTCAGAGCCGTTTGCTCAAATCAATGAGTCGGTTCATTTGAGCGGCTCGAGAGCGAAGATCAGTAGAAAGTTGTTCGCTCGTTCTCTCGAACCAAAAGTGCCGTGGTGGGTGGTTCAAAAAACAGCCACGGCACGGTTTGAATAAGAACCTTGGTTCGAAAAACGTTCGACCGGATATTGTCCAACAAAACAACATCTCAAACGGATAAACATTATTCAAAACGACGACTGTCGGTTCTGTGGGTTCGAAAAAGAAACTGCAGACCATCTTCTATGCAACTGCTGCGCCCTCCTTAGTAGGAGAGCCCTAAGAAGGTTATATCATACATCTTTGATATCATACCCGATTGGGATAAAATGCTTAGTCAGCAATTAACTGTCACTTCAACCCATAGTGCAGGTGAGCCTGATAGCATACAGTAACGCGGGGTAATTACCAGAATAGATCAACTACTGGTCACAGTGGGCTCTCCCCTACAAGGAAAAAAAAAAATGGTTCGAAAAAAGCTCAACTCTGGTTTATAATCTGAATGGCAAGAGCAGAGTATAAAGAGCCGTTCTATTCGATCGAATTATCGGTTGGCCCAACATTCTCTGCTCGGTTAATTTTCGAATCGTGGTTCTTCTTCGAGCCGTGCCGTGCCTCTTTTTTGAACCAGCACGACTCTTTGGTTTCGAAAGAACGAACGAACTGCTGTTCTCCGCTCTTCAGTTCATGTTGCTTGTGTAGTTCGAACCAAGGTTCTTTTGATTCGTCTCTCCATTCTCCGCTATTGCATTTTGCTTTCTGCATTCTACTTTGGTCAGCGGTGAAGTTTTTCAACCAGTTGTGTTGAGCGACGTACCAGGGCTCATTTTAGAACCGCGGTTCTTTTTTAAAGAGCCACAGTTCATTCGTTCATTTTGAAGAACCGTTTCAAATTATCTATTCTTGAGTGTTCGCGCATCATTAGCTCAGAGCCGTCTGCTCAAATCGATGAGCCGGTTTATTTTGAGCGGCTCGAAATTGAACCATGCCTCGCAGCGCCATATAAACTGAAGCGCGAAGAATACCAGAAAGCCGTTCGTTCATTCTCTTGAACCAAAACAGTCGTGCTGGGTGAGCCACAGCACGGCTCGAAAAAGCAAGAGGCTGAAAGAGAAAAAAAATCCTGACGTTTTGGTACCAAAATGCCATTGAAATCAAAGGGGAACTGACGTTCTGGTTCCAAAAAGTCAGTACGATCCGTTTGTATGTGGTTTGACAGTTTCTTCAGTCATTTGCGAAAAAGAACCACGGTTCGAGAAGGAGCCAAGGTTCGAAAAGGCCGCGACTTTCCGCTCAACTCTTGTTAATAATCTGAATTGCTGATTGCTGTTTGCTAAAAATCAGATGGTTCATTTAAAAGATTTGGGAGTTTCGAAATTCTAATTTCGCTAGAAATTTCAAGTGAATATTTTCGAAACCCTATAAAACGAATGCGAATTGAAATTTTGAATAAAATCGGAATTTAAGAATCAGTGTCCAGAAATAGAAGACATTAAAAAAGAACATTCGATTTAAAAAGAAATTAAATCCGAATTTTAAAATAAATAGACAGAGCAGGGCAGAAATTAAAATTATTTAGCAAAATGATAATAATTGTTATAAATCATATTAATTTACATTTCTTTTCTTCACTTTATTTTCAACTGCAGGGTTGATTAAAAAATTCCACAGTAATATCATAATTTTGAAAAAGTATTTAATCACGTGAATGTGAATTTTCTTTAGTAAAAACTGAATCCATTTTGAATCTAAAAGAATTTATTCAAAACACAAAGATGACGATGGAATTTAATTGATGAAAAAAAAAATGAAATATTGAAATTTATTTCAGGAGTGCCAGGAACCAAAGTAATGAATAATTTTTTTTTTAATTTCAATTTTTTTTAGTTGTTGAAATGAAAGGTTAAAAAAGTTCGTTTTTGATTTAAGTTAACAATAATAACAATATCAAATGTTCAATTTCATCATCACTAAAAAGGTACAGGTTACGAAATGGGCTGATAAAAATAAAAATATTTGGTAAATTTCTTTTTAAAGTTAAAATAAAACGGTGATTCATTTTATCGGCCTTTTCGGTAAAAATTATGTTCTATAGTATAAACATTTCAAAATTATGAAAATTTGTTCCACGAGGAACAAATTAATGATATGTGATGAAAATGTTTCTAATCAAATTAAACTCGCTCATTTTTCATATCTATTTATTTCTTCTAACTTTCTATAAATTATTCATACTATTTTCATAATCTTGAAATGTTCTTCTTATACTTTGACTCCAAGGGTCTCATTTGATTCTTGCTTTAAAAGATATTTAAAATTAAACTTTAAAACCAATTATTTTACAAAATTGGAACAAGTAAACAAATAGAAGATTTCTATAACTTCTTTTTTACAGAAGTCAAAATTACCTGCGGTCTTGGGAAAAGTTGATAAAAAACTTTATTTTAATATGTTCTGTAATGTCAGGAAAGTGCCTAAATTTCTCAAATATTTGTTATCTATTTACAAAATTTTGAGGGCACTAAAATTAATCAAAATTAGCTCTTAAATTCTTTGCACCTCAGAAAAGTGTGAATTTCGTGGCCTTGTGTTATTTATCAAAGCCCTTTTGAATGAGAAGTTGAGCATTTCGAAGAACAAGATACACAAATTAAGATCGAGGCTAAAATTGATTTCTTGGAGAATATTTCATATCAGCATAATATAGCATAATATATCCGAATTTTTAGAAAAATTTAAGTGATAAGTAATAAAGTAATAGATAAACTTTTTAATAAAACGCTATTTTAAAGACGAGGTGGGGTTTTTGTGTGTCAAGATGTCAGTTTCAATATAAAAGGTTTATTTGATGTGTCTTAGGCCTAGAGTGATAATAGGACTAAATACCGCCGGAGGCGAGCCAATTTTCTGCCATGTTTGTTGACACTTATTTTTAAACTCTTTTTGGGACCAAGTAATTTAACATTACTTCATTGCTTGAATTGAAAATTTTACTTGGAAAAAATCTCCATCGGAGGGGTTAAACCCCCAACACAGAAATGTTTTTCTGCTTGTTTCCGTTCTGCTCGCAGATATTTTAAAGTTAAACAAATTATATTCCACGTTAAGCCAATTCTGACAGATCTGAAACGCAAGTTGAGCAAACCCAAGTCATCTATAAATTTCAACATCTTTGAAGCTGGTTTATATTCCAAAGATTTTTGGAAGAGACTTTCTTATGATCTGTACTGCATTTCCATAAAATAATTACTATAAAAACTGTTGAAACTTACGGTTTTCCTTGGTAGCAGCAAGCAGCAACTTCTGCTCCCACGAGCAGAACCAAAACAGTTTGTTTTGGTTCCGCATGCTTTGAGTCAGTTCGCAATTGAAACAATAGCGGTGATGATTGAAGATGACAGCTGATGATGGTAAACACGGTATAAATGTTTACATCATCACACTGTGAAGCCAAACAACACAAATTGGGTTCGTGGTAACACAACAGTGTTGCTAGATATTCTGGGTAAGAATATCAAAGTACTCATTAAGAAATGAGTACTTTCCCGGTTAGGGAATATAAGAAGTGGAAAGTGATAATTAGCTATCGCTAATTAATATGGTTGTATTCTAATGACCTCACTGACGAAACTGAATAAAGATAACTCTATTCCACCACTGAAACCTGCGTTTTCTACAAAAACTAATTAGTAAATTAAACTCAAAATTGATGATGAGCACTCTCATCCTTTTTATTCTGAGGGCCTTATTTATGTTATATCGTACTTATAACCTAAGTACGTTAAACAGTCAATCTTTTAAATGCAAAACACTTACGAACATTACTATTTTTTAACAATTCTATTCTGCTGTTTTTTTTATTCCACAAAAAAATCGCCAATTTACTTAAAAAGAAAGAAATGAACTTGAAAACTTATGAAAAAGGGTGATGCTTTTCTAAAAATTTGGAGACCATGAAATTGAATTAGTGTAATCACACTATTTGACATTTATAGGATGAATAAATCCCGAAGGTTTTCAGTCCCTCAAAGAGAAAATAAAAACTATTTTGGGTTTATCATGTGCAGAAATTTATAAATTTTACATAAATATTCTTAAAATATTGAAGGAAACATTGATTTGACCCGCTAGTTATTCTCGTTTTGAAAATGTGGCGCTCCTGTTAAAAATGTTGGCTATTCATGCTCTAGACAAAAGTTTAAAATATGTTCATGTATATTGCCACCACTTTTTGGTTTGAAAATTATGTTTTTCTAGTTTTATACGACCATACTATAATGTAAATATATCAAACGTACAAAATTGTTGAAAAATATGACTACAAAAATGTTTGTTGGGCCAGCACACAAACTGATGATCATTGACACATCTACTCATAGTGGACGGCGCTTAAGTGCCGGTGGTAAAGTTTGTGCCTTTTAATCATGCAAGATTATCTCCGACGCGTGACAAAGTTTGGAAGTTCGAAGATCCAGCTGGATGAGTACTGAGTAGCCCGGAGAAATTCTTGCGTAGAGCTGCTTGTCGAAAGGTCACTCGTGTATAAAATCAAAATCAAACAGCCGGTTTAGCTTGCACAACGTTTTCGGTAAATTTTAAAAGTAACTGTAGACAACATCCTGATTCAGAACTTGCGTTGGAAACTACAACGAGAGTATTTTGATTAATTCACCAATTTTCCTCTTTTTGGACACAGAAATGGTCCTTCGAGCCAGATCAGTGGACCAAATGATAGCAAACGTAGCTGATTCGTCCTCCATTTGTGTGCAAACTAATCAGAAAGCGAAACAGAGGGAACAGAGACTGGAGGAAATAGGCAAGAAATAAAGCTTTCAACAATTGTCTGTTGCAGAAAAATGCCATGATAAACAATTAACGATTCTATAAATTGTTAAAAATTAGCTTAAATGAGCGGATTTAAATAAAGAGTTTGGATTCAGTTTGAGTTTGTTGAAACTAGTTATGATGTTTCCAAAATATTGGAAATTTTGCAAAACTTTTTAGTTGAAGATGTCCAACTACTTTTTCAAAACCTGTTCCTCGAGCATTTTGGCTATTCATCGAAGTCTGTTCTGTTCTGATTAATGTTTCTTTGTCAGAAAAAAAATCACCAATTCTGTGGTATCACCGGCTCTCTTTTCATCCGAGCCAGTCTCTGTGACTTTTTCAATTTAAGCTCTTAAAAGACAATAAATTTTCATCATCAAATCCTATTTTCTCCAAACTCATCCTCAAATGAAGAGCTGGATTACAGAAGATAGATTCCCATTCCATACGTAACGATTAATGCAGGTAAATTTTGTGGTTTGTTTGGAAATCTCCAACCTAGAGTAGGTTTCTTCGCCAACAAAAGGTGAGTTTGTGGTAGGTTTCCAAATAGAATGACATAGACTCTGCTCTCTAAAGCCATACTTATCGTCACCCAAACGCCTGTGTAGGCACATATGTTGAGAATGTTTTCGGCCGGAAATCACCGATTCCGCATGTTCCTTTCGGGCAGCTTGACGTTTGGACACATGGAGTTGACTTTCGAAGGAAGCGGAAGTGGAAGAAACAAACGACGGCGCTGGTGGGATTGTTTGTCTGTGTGATTGGAAATGCAACTCGAGCCAGGTGGAATGACTAATAAACTTTCTAGCTGCCTAGTTTGGAGCGGAAAGTGAGCCTTCCGTTTCGTTCGTCGGTTCATTGTGAGTGGAGATTTTGTGTCTTCAATGGAATGGGTTAAGGCTAGTTTTAGAAAGAAAACTGAAAAACCGAAAACCAATTTATGATTATTTGAAGTAATTGTTGCATTTTTGTTGATTTTGGATGGGATTTGTTGAGAGAGGTACAATGTTCTCATCTTTGAGATATGATTATTCTAACGGATGGGGAAAAATAAAAAAACATCGCTGTAGGTAATCTATGAGCTAAATATTGACATTCAAAATCGAAACAGCACCTTAAATCGATATTAATTAGAAGTAGTAGTGTATTGTTTGTTAGAGATTATTTTCCGTGAGCGCTCCTTAGGGTTGCTTTTTAAGTCCAGTTACATTATATCATAATATCACGAATGTTTAATGATCCTTTTTTTTTATTTTTTTTGCACTATTAAATGTGATAACATACTATGCATGTCAGAAAACTATTCAATAAAAAAACAAACTACTGCGGAAAGATGTGCTTAATGTGAAGCACCTAAAGGTACATATTTCAATCGAATGCGGCTGCTCAAAAGCTAGCAATTGTTTATGTAGATTTGAACTGCAGCAGAAAATTGTGTACTTTGGGTAGTTTATTTTTATATCGTTAACGTGTTGCCTTCATTTAAAAGAATGAACCGAATAGTGAAAAAAAAAACTACCAGTGAGATCGTGCTGGACGGCGCATCATAATTTGTGCAGCACTCACCACATGAATGAAATGAAGACACGAAGCTTCCGATTCGTTACTTCCGGAAGTGTTATGGCTACCAAACGTGGTATAATTTAAATTTCCAGAAAATATTACACAGTAGTAATTTCAGGCTCGTTTTGATGTTCGCGACTTCCTTGTGCGCCTTTCCGCAGCAGGTTTCAATTGTCCGGTATGGTTTTATTTTTGTCTATGGAAGGGGTAAAGAAGCCGCTTGCCAATGATGAATGGTGTGGTCCTGCAGTTTTATGAACACAAAAATATAAAATTCAACCCCGGTTCTTTATTAGGAGGCAAATTTAAAGTCAACTTAGGCGAGAAATTTCAAAAGAGAGAAAAAAACTGGTGACTGTGAATCATCACTGCGTGCAAATTTTATATTATTTCTACTCCTAGACTGTCACTGGTGTATGTGTGATTTATCGTTTTCATTTCATGTGTGTTCTCAGGACATGAGGGTTGTTGAATGAATTTATAGTACTTTTTCTCACCCTTCATCTAACCGGGACATTGAATTCGTGGAATTGGTTCTATGAAACGTATTCCAAAGAGTTGTTTGAGCCTTACCATCGGCATTAAAAGTAAAATTCCACTTTCCAAAACTCAAATATACTTACCATAAATGAAATAAAAGGAAAATATTAAAGCTAATAAGAGTGTTTTCCAGTTTAGCTAGAACAAATTATGTCAAATTTCTATACAAACTTGAGGTTCGTTTAGCGACCCCTTAGAGTTAACCAAATTAGCTAAAATTACGAATTGAGCTTTCTTGCTGGCTAAGAAAAGATTTGAGCCCCCAAGGTTTTGTATCAGGAAGATAACCCTGAATTTTATCAAGACACAAATTTGTAAATGAAATTCGTAGAAGACGTTATCTAAAATTCGGACTCCATTTAAATAGACCAGGGGTGAGCAACGGGCCATTTTAAAACCATTAGCAGGGCCGTACTCAAAATAACACTGATTAATATTGTTTAGTAATTTTTAATTTTCCTCATGCAGGCTAATCGCTGTCTTTTACAAATTTATGGCTAGTAAAACTTAAACCTCCACTACTATAATTAAGAAATTTTGATAGAAAAACACCAATAATAAAATGATGCCTCGTTAGTTTGAAAGCATTAAAAAAAATTATTACCGATTTTGCAATCATTCGTTTTTCTAAAAATAACTTGCTTTGCTTTTTTTTATCAAAGGCGCATATTTTTCAAGGCCTTTTACGACTCAGTTAAAGGTTTGAACTGTTTCTTAAAAAATCAACTTTTGATCAAGTCGGTGGTACTCCCTTTTGAAAGTCTCTATCAATAACTAATAGATAGGAACATTTTTTTTAGAAATCGATGTCTTCTCAATATTCAACGTGAAGTCGTAATCTAAATTAATAATTAATTAATTAATAAATATCACGAGAATATAGATGAATTTAATTTAGGTACATGTGTTAATGATTTAGGAAGAAAATTTTGCAATGGAATATTTGTAGTATGAATAGTATAGAGAAATTCGACTCTCTGTTAGAAACTATTCACCATTTCAATATTTGTATTGATGTCATTGTGATTTGTGAAACATGGCTCGCTAAAAATAATTGTAATATTTACAACATTCCAGGATACACCTCAATATTTTCTTGTCGTGATCAGTATTATGGAGGTTTAGCAATGTATGTGAAAACCAATTTGAAATTTAAAGAAACTGAAAATATAGTTATTGAAGATTTTCATAGAATAAGTATTGAAATATGTCTGAGTGGTCAAATTTTGTGCGTTCATGGTATTTATAGACCGCCTGCGTTTTCATTCAACTCATTTTGTGATCAATTAGAATCTTTATTATCTGTTCCTGTTAATCATCCTTGTCTGATTGTTGGTGACACGAATATTCCCGTGAATTTAGTTAGTTTGAACACTGTAATAAAATACAAATCAATTTTAGAATCTTTCGGTTATGCCTGCACAAAAATTTTTCCAACTAGACCAAAAACTAAAAACATATTAGACCACGTGATTTCAAAACAAACTGACCTAGATCGTCTAGAAAATGACACTATTTTTACAGATGTAAGCGATCATTTGCAGGTAGTGACATCTTTCAAATTATTATGCGACAAAAAAGAGATAATCCTTAAGAAGGAAATCTTAGATCATTTCTTATTAAACTGTTTTTATTTTATTTTGAAGTTCCCTTAAAGATCATTGCATTGAGATTTTATGCAAAGTTTGAAATTTCCATATTTTCTTAAAATGTTTTAGCGAATTTCGTCAAAGAATTAAATTTACAGTTTTTGTTCTTAATTTATGGAATTTTTTACAGTTTCCGAGAATTTTCTTTGTTTGATTAAGATAGGTAAGATAGATAAAATTTTATGACATTAATAATGTGAATTACCATTATGTATTCGTGAAATGACTCAACCTATCCATGTTTTGCATGATTTTTCGAAACAAAAATGTTTCACTTGTTAATGATTTCATTTTTAATCAAAATTTTAGTATCAACATGCCATTTTTGACAAATTAGTTAAAATGAATAAATATCCTAAAAACTTATCTTCTGAACATATTTACCATACAACATTACCTTTGCTTTGCACTGGTCTTAGAGGTGCTCACACTCATCTGTAGCTTTAAAAAGGAGTTGATGAGTAATATACCTATGGTTTTCTTTCATTTTCGTTTGATTATGTTCCAATAATTTTTAAATTTTGTTCAGATTTTCCCAGACTTGTTTAGTATGAACTAGTATTTAATAGTCATAAACAATCTATCGTAAAAAAAATAAAAAATAAACAATTTAACTAAAGCTTCGCATTGCTCATCCCTGGTTTAGATTGATTTTTAACCTTGCTCAAACCGATCGATCATGTTTACTATGGCGCAAGGCCGTTTTAAGGGAGGAGCAATGGGGGTAAATGCCCCGGGGACCCCGGCTCAGAGTGCCCCCAGAGGAAAATTAAAATTTAAACATTACTTTAATCATACTGCTTTAAGTTCTAGAAAACTAGGAAAGAAAATGAAAATCGTTATTGAAATGTTTAATATAACTGGTAGGGGGGCCTCCTTGAAATAATATCTCGAATAGTTTCACTCTACTATAAGTTCCAGAATTTTCCGACAATTTTTGGCAGAACACATTTTTACAATACCTGGCAATATCTGGGCATCACGAATCTTTCAACGTAATTTCTTTTTTTCGAAACACGTCAGCAGCATTCAAATTTATTTTCAAACTCCCAAAAAAACACAATTTGGATAAAACATGCTCAGCAAAAATTGAGCCTAATTTAGACCTTAATTTGCTTTATTTGTCCAAATTGAAAACCTGGGATTTCGGAAAAAAAAATCCAGAGAATCTGAAATGCATATCCTATAATAAATAATATATCACTTTCTCTTATTTATTGAATAAAGAAAATATTCCAAGACTTTGTAGCGAATGAGGCTTTATTTTCTGATAAGGAAGTATTTTCTCCTCATTTATCGACTTTCACGGGGGATAGATTCATTTTTTCTTAGATTTGCAAAAATTATTTTAAAAAAATTACCTATCAGATTTTGATAGAAAATTTGCAGTATTTTGAAAAAGTTTTCTCGGGCTTTATTGGGAATAAAATTTGAAAAAAATAACATGAAATCGGGAATGCTCACTTTGTGAGCATAAGTTTGAGTATGAATAATGCAAAATTAATCTTAGTTTTTGGATAATTATTAAAATTTGCACTATAAACTCATTTTATTTTATTTTATGGCCGGACACTACGAATTACTTCACCAAAGTTGTCACCAATGGCACAAAAACGTATCAAAATGACTGAAATCACTTGCATAGGTCTTGTGAGTATGTGTTTTCCAATACTGAACGTTCTATTAAGTATTTCATGAAAGTTTTTTTGGCAAACCAGAATGAAACATTTGTTTCGAAAAAACTAGAGAAAAATTGTCTATAACCGGACAGCAAAATTTGAAGTTTCTCAGAGGACCAGAATATATCGTTTTTGAATCCTTATCTTCTGCGCACCATTTGAGGGTGCTTAAGAGATGAAAAGATGAAAGTTTCAAGTTGGAATCATGTTAAATTTTGAGTATTTTCTTGTCCGTTCATAGACAATAATATGGTGGCAAATCGCATTTTTTGGAATTTTCCTAATATTTCGTTTGAACTTCCGTTTTGTTATCTTTTATCTAATGTAGTCGAAAGATGTCCAAGCAATGATGACGGTTAATGAGCAATTCACATTTAACAAGCTGCTAAAACAAACCACAATGCAAATGCAAAGTTTAGGCGATCTTTTATTACGCAAAAGTTTTCGATGCCTATCATTCGTTTACCTTGACAGATTGGATTTCTCTGTTTCAAACACCATGTCAGGCTGCTGTTTACTTTATTTCCGTGGTGTTAAAACATTATTAGGATAATGCGTTTTGAAAAATCAATGTTGTCCGGCCATAGACAAGTTCCCTTATTATTGCACAGTGGGGATTTTTGATCAAAAAAAGGTACTTTTTGCTGTGAGGATCGCCTAAACAGTACTAAGTTCTGGTAAAATATCATTCCGTATGCAAAAAACAGCAGGAATCGAATGGTCTACACTGCTTTCTGACTAAAAGACCCTGAACTCTCATTTTACCCGATTGTAAAGTTATCATTCCGATTGTAGCAATCTACCTTGCAACAAAAAGTCATATAAACCATACTTATTTATGTAAAATTGTCGGCTGAACCAATTGGTATACTCCAATGCATTGGTTTGAAATCATCATAGAAAAATTTAATACCGTTTTCTAATAATTCGTTTTCTAAAAATCACTTGCTTTGCTTTTTTAGCAAAAGCGCATATTTTTGAAGACCTTTTTACGACTCAGTTAACCCTTCATTCCATGATTTTCCATTTTTTCTTAAAAATCATTTTAAATAGTTGGAAATGATGAGTACATCAAGATAAAAAATTAAAATAAAATGCGATTTTTCCCTTTTTCCATACATTAATTGTTGCAAATTTGTTACTTTATGAAACGAAGGGTTAAAGGTTTGAACCGTTATCTGAAAAAACTAAGTCGATGGTATTTTCATTTGAATGTCTCTAACAATAACTAATAGATGGAATTTTTTTTTTTTAGAAATTGCTATCTTCTCAGCGTTTGACGTAGAATCGTAATCGAAATTTATTGATTTTAATTTCTCTTTTCAACTTTTTTTTTTAATTTGAAGTTCATTGCAATGAAATTTTTTAAGTTTGAAATTGCCACAATTTTTAAGATTTTCAAGCAAATTTCGTCGAAGAATTGGATTTAAAGTTTTTGTTCTTAATTCGTGAAATTTTTTACAGTTTCATAGAATTTTCCTTATTTAATTAGGATGCTGGGATAAGATTACTAAAGCTAAAACCTTTATGAAAATCTTATGACCTTCATAATGTGCAATTTTGCGAAACTAAATTTTAAACTGGAAAAATGTATTTTTAATGTCTTTAATAAATTTATATAATGTTTTCAGTAGTGAAAACGTTTTATATCAATAAATTTTAATCATGAGATTTTTTTTTTGTTTCGATTATAGTCGTTTTACCATCTTTGTGGCATTCGCGACTTTGTCAACGTTGCTGTTGGCGGATCGTTATTGAAAAACTTATCCGGTACAACTGTGTTCGATATTTACTCTTGGGCTCGAACTCACGGACATCTGCTCAGGAAGCAACTGACTTGCCAACTGAGCTATATCTCAAGGCCTTGATCATGAGATGTAATTATCAAAGTTTATTAAACACAAAGGATCGATTTCAGTTCAAATTTTTCTTGGGTATTTATAGCAACTTTGAGGTTTTTTTTTATTGAAATAAAACCATGTAGATTGTAGAATATCAATTTGATAGTGTACATCTGATCAAAGTGAGTTCTTTTTTAGTTTTTATGGTAATTTAACAGTCGTTGTCTCTTATGTCGATTTTGAAAATAAATTTAAAGAAAACTGCATCAAAAGTTATCTCCTGCAGATTTCAAATTTCAATATTCAAATCTTCACATTTTCGATTCACAGAAAAGTTTACCTTTTCAAAAAATGTTTTGAAATTTGCTCAACTCAGACTTAAAAAGTGTGTCACTCGAATTTTGCTTCATGGGCATCCATTCTTTTTCATATGCTGAAAATCAGAAATCATAGTCCTGTTGCATCGTAAATTATTCCTTCATATTTATTGTTAAAATTGATACGTTTTGATTATGTGGCAACATTTTTTGAGAAAAAACCCATTCCTTAGCTAGATTTTATGAACGTGCAGCGGGTAAATCCCCAATAAGAAAATACATCCGAAAGATGTCCGATTATTGGAACAAAACGCACAAGATTGAAGAATCGTCGGGCCAGTTCTCCCGACAGGGAATGTCAATGTTTTGGATTTGAAAAGTTGGCGGCAGCGAGGATGAAAAAAGTTGACAGATTGTCAGATAAAGTTCCGGTTGACCACGTAACAGACGCGCACAAAGAAAGGAGGCAAATAAAAAGTGACCACGCAGAAAGTGGGCCAGCTAAAGTCCCTAGAGGGAAAAAAGTGCTCTACTCGGGAAGAGAGGTAAGCGCAAATTATAAATAAAGAATTTTATGCGTTTCATCAATGGAACTCACTTTGTCGCAGACTTCTCGGCCACACAAATCGGCTCAAGGCGACAGCAGCTCAGGGGCGACAGCAGGTTCGCTAAACAACACAAAGGTCGGGACAGAAAAGCGCCAAGTAAGAACCATCAAAACAAAGGCAGAACAGGAAAGTAATTGTTCCTTCTCCTCCCACAATAGCTGCGCCAAGCGCGTATCTGCATTCGAGACTAGCACCAAGGCACAAGGCCTCAAGGCACCCGGTCAGTAGTTCGAGAGCGACAGCAGGTCCATTGAAAGACGTAAGAGTCAGGAACGAAAAGCGCAAGTAAGCACCATTAAAAGACAGAGGTTGAGATAGGAGCTAACAGTTTCTTTTCCCCACTAATAGCTGCGCCACGCGCTCATCAGCATCTTGAACAAGCGCTGTGAGAAGAAGACAAAAAGGGGTCAGAAACGTAAGTTGCCTCTCTGCGCCAAGTCCGACGGAACAACTAACGTCACGCTCCCCTCCGCCAGGGCCCTTTTTTTCTCTATCCCTTTTCCATCTTAAGATCTCATCGCTCATCGCTTTCCGAGTGCATCCAAATCGGACATCGTAAGCACATCTCCGGCTTTGTGCTACCCTGCGAAATCCGCGGCAGTTAGCAGCTTGGCAAAATTGATCGGAATCCTTCGGCACTTTCAGCTGTCCATGTGCCGTGGTCGAACGCCAAAGAATTCCAGCAAGCAGAGTCGGGTGTCATCATTCGCAACGCCGGTTGCGATCAACTGTGGTAGATCGACAGCTTCTGTCGCATTGGCTGCGAGGTGTAAACTGTGGCTTTCAAGTTCAACGGGAACCTGCGAGGCATACGGAGTTCGGTCAGCGGTGTCGTTCGCAGTATCAGCTGTGGCATCGGCCACAACCGGGATCGGAGGAACGTCCTGGCCACAACGGAGGCAGCATCAGCCGTGGCATCGGTCACAAACCGAGATCGGAAGAACGTTCTGGTCACCACGAGGGCAGAGTCAGCGGTGGCATCGGCCACGAATAGAGTTTGGAAGAACACATCGGTCACAACGAAGGCAGCATCAACTGTGGTACGACCACAACCTAGAATTGGCGGCAGTATGTACTGTGGTAACGACCACGCATTCGCAACGAGGGCAACAATCGGCTCAAGATCAACAACAAGGACGATGGAGCGAGGCGCGACGAGGATGCCGAGCCCTGTTTTGCGCCATGCGCCAAAACTGGAAAAGCTGTAAGTGCACGTTTTTCATTCAAATCTCAAAATAGCATTTTAAGGAATTTGGGTATAATGTTGCCTAAAAATTATAAAACTAAATTGAAAAATTAAGTACCATTGAGCATTATTTTTTATGTGGCTCCGACCACGATCAGCCTCCATAACAGTCCTTTTAACATATTTTAAGGCAAAGCTAGCAGAGTTTCATTCTGATAATCCAAAATAATCCATTCACACAATACTAAAGGCTGCCCAATGGGGATTGCGCACGCCACCGTTTCAAATAAACAAATAAAAAAAAAAAAGAAATCAGAGACACTTATTTCTTTTCAAAAACGTTTAATTTCACCCACATCTTTATATGATTCGCATAACCAAAAAAAAATACTTTTTTAGAGTGGCTCACCAAGCACAAATAACAACACAAGCATTTGCGTGACGTTAAAATACTTGAGTCGATTATTACAAATGTTCTTAAAATGCAAATGACGATTTTGAAAACTTTACAGCTAAAAGCAGTTCAATGACATTTTCATATTATTGAATACTTTTCTACCATAACATCAACCATAAAAAAATCAAGAACGTTCTACGCGTCCTTGGAATGGTTTCTGAATGATTTCTAAAAAAGCGTGCTTAAATCGAAACAATAACCGCGATAAAATCGAGCGTGAATTTAGCGAGCATTGATAAAATCGAAAAACTACTTTATTTTAGTGTCAACAAGCCATTTATGCCAAATTTTATAAAATAAATAAATTTCTAAAAAAACTGTTGAATATATTTACTATACAAAATTACCTTTGCTGGAGAAAAAGCAAAATCAAGACAAGTCCGGTGGGGTCCGGACGGCCGAAAACTGTCCGGGTTTTGCCCGTATTTTTTCACGTCGGTTGCAAAATTGAGCAAAAGTTAAATAAAGTGTGATAGATTTTGATGTTGAGATAAGAAAATGAATTTTTAGTGTTACATATTTGCTTCTAAATTATCTTTGAATAATTTTTCGGACGCTTTAAAAAAGATTTGATGTGTTTCGACGTAAAATTTAAATTTCAAGTGGTTTTCTTTCGAATCGTTGAACCCGAAATACTTGAAAACTGTTCAAAATGACGAATTTCAGAATATTATATTATTATTGATATTTTGTAAATTTGTAATGAAAACCAAAGCAGACATTTCGAACTGTACGATCGTTGACATGGTCCGGTAGAGCAAGTTCCACGTCACCAATAGTTGCAACTTCGTGATCGACCGAGGCCATCTATTTTGTACAGAGGTCAAAAGAAATCCGCTTGTGATGAGCAGCACATTTTCAGTGTACAAAACTGATGCTCTCTCGTTGAATGTCAGTAACGGCGCCAGCCACGTCCTAGTAGTCAATAGATAGATAAGGTTGGGAGACATTTTTGACAAGTGTTTTGAATTGTTTATTGTAAAACCTGTTCTTATTCAACTATTTTTTTTTCAAGCTCATTAGGGTAAAATACCTATATTCGACAGTTTTTGCATGTTTTGTCAGAAAAACCATGTAAATAAATTAATTTCTTTAGTTTATCATTTCAAATATGATTAGTTATATGAATCAGAGTTTTTTCTTCATTCTCTACCTTTTTAATTGATCAAAAGTCTCAAAACAAAGTTTTTATTATCTTTTTACAAAAACCTCTCGGTGATCTAGTTTTCGTCATTCAATTTTAGTTTTCGACACAAAAAGTTTTAGTTTTCGACAAGCATATTTCCACCTCCTTTGTTAGCTCAGGAATATGAATATATGCTTGTCTAATTCACGGCGTTTTTTACACCATGGAAACAGTATAAACATACCCAAGAAAATGGGTGTCGAAAAATAGATAATTAGGTGAGTGTTCAGCGCTAGTTTTCGACAGTTCAAAAAACAGTTTAAATTTCTTACATGTTAGTAAAAATATAAAATAAACTAGCTGACCCGGTAAACTTCGTTTTACCTTTAAATAAATAAATCATAATAAATGTTTTATTTCATCTACACGTCCTTAACTGCATCGAGCTCTCGAATCGATTTTTATGAAATTCTTAACCAAAGTGTACGGCTTATGTCCAATTTAATGTTGATTTTGAATGGGGACCCTTCCATAACAAGTGAGATTCTTGAAACTATTATACAAACCATCTCCGACCCAAAAAAAACCCTCGGATATCAAATTTCATTTCATTCCGACCGACCGTTTATACGTGATGATGTGAAGAGATTATTTTGTATGGGGACCCCCCTTCCATAAAAAGTGAGATTCTTGAAAATATTATACAAACCATCTTCGACCCAAAAAACCCTCGAATACCAAATTTCACTTCAATTCGACTGACCGTTTATACGTGATGGTGTTACAAAGCAACCGCCTCCATTTTTATATATAAGAAGATGTGGAGAGATAATTTTGTATGGGAACCCCCCTTCCATAAAAAGTGAGATTCTTGAAACTATTATACAAACCATTTCCGACCCAAAAAACCCTCGTATAACAAATTTCAAATCAATACTGATGTTATGAAATCGTTTGGTACATCTTTGTACCTGAAAATAATCACATTTTCGTAGATGACGGAAAGAATTAAAGAAACATAAGCTATCAAAGAACGAAAGAACATAAGCCGTAAATATCATGAATTTTTCGAAAAAGATACAACGGCTCACCGACAGGACTTGAACCTGCAATCTCCGCTTAGGTACAACGGCGCGTTAGCAGTTGATCGGCAGAGCTCGATTGCTCGGGTTCGCTGGTTTCATCACGTTCACCGTGGTGGAATTGGCTAACGCGCCGTTGTACTGAAGCGGAGATTGCAGGAACAAGTACTGTCGGTGAGCCGTTGTATCTCTTTCGAAAAATTCATGATATTTACGGCTTATGTTCTTTCGTTCTTTGATAGCTTATGTTTCTTTAATTCTTTCCGTCATCTACGAAAATGTACCAAATTTAACTTTATTTCGACTGACCGTTTATACGTGATGGTGTTACAGAGAAAATGCCTCCATTTTTATATATAAGATTACCGAAAAGATTGATTTCAGAACCTTATCGATCCATTGATTTCTTTTACGTTGCATTTAATCGAATAAAATGGGAGTTTTATCGTGATTCAAAATCATTCTTATTTAATCGATGGCATTGAATTTGAATGGTAATTTAGAAGTTACTTTTAAGTTATTTATTTACTACTATTCAACAGCATATTTAGAAAAATCTTTATATTCAACGTATACCAAAGTGGGAGAGCAAAAATAGAAAAATATGAACAAAGATAGCTTGACCCAACAAATAGAAAGATGAGCCTTTCCTTTAAAAAATGTCGAAAACTAGCTCCTGTCGAAATCTAGAGTATCTACCCTATATGTTATGAAAAAAAAACTGTTACCGTGATTTAATCTTGCCGAAGATCAAGAAAGATAACTTTTTTCTAAACTAAATGAAGATATTTAGTTTCACTTTTTAATCTCTGTAGATTGTACGGACAATTTTTTGACTGACTGTATTTTTCAAACAATTTGCATTAATGAATTTAAAGTTTTCTTTCTTTAAAAGGGTTATTAAAGTCCATTTTAACAGTCAATTTGTAATACTTTTCAATTATTATGTTTTCATCAAAGCTTTCTTTCTTTGTAAGGGTTGTTAAAGGGCATTTTGACAGTCAATTTCTTATACTATTTTACAATAAGGTTTTATTACAAGTTCTTTTTCTTTATACGGGCATGTTACAGCTAATTTGTGCTTTATCAAAGTATTTATATTTTTTTTCGGAAGATATTTGAAGTTTTATAAGGAAGTGTGGAAATGGTTTGCTTTCGAAATCTCTTATAAAGAAACTTGAACGAAAAATAATTTCTTAAGGTTTGTAGCGATCTTGAAGGACGTTTGAATAGAGTTATTATTGAAAAACAATGATTTTATGAATCTTTCATAAAACACCGTCATTCGCTTTCAAAGCCTATTTAAGTTTAAATTGAAATTATACTTTTCGTTTGGGATTCAAATGTGAACTTCTACAAGAAAAACGAAAATCAAAATAAGAATAACGATAAGAAAAAGTTGCTCCAGTGGGTAAAGATGTGTAAATTCATACCCACTATGTACTCAAGGTTCTTAATGCATTTATTTTGAAGAACTGGAAATATTTTTTCAAACTCACATACAATAAAATTGAGCAGACTTTTTCCATAAGTAAGCCGTGCTTTGCCTTCCTTTCGAGATTTCAAAGTAAGCGTAGCTGCAATCAGAAATTTTGAAATGATATCCGCTCCTGGCTAAAACTGATTACTGGCAACATTTAAGTGGGACTGAAAAAAACGGAATAAATGTTTGTGTACCTATGTAATTTAAAAAATTTTTCTTTGATAGAAGCATTGACTATTTGTTAATAAGAGAGAAATGTTTTGACGAAATCCACATTTATTATTTTGTTTTCGCCAAAATTGAATCATTTGAAGTATCGAGTACTATGAGTACCTTGAACATTGTTGGATGGTTTTATATTTCTCAAACTGGATCGTCAAGATGAGATGAGTTGATTCTCAATTCATTTTTTATATTGAGTTTTTTATATAAGTTTATTCATTTGTCAGTTATCGACTACATTTTTCTAATAACTGGAGAGTTTTCTACCATTGGGACGCCATACATCTAAATCTAGAGTCAAAGTACGATGCCAAATTTGAATTTGCCAATCATAAATTTGAGCAAATCTTTTGTAAAATATTTTTACATCATTCTCTTAATTAATTTTTTTTTTAAATTTTGAAAGAGAAAGAAATAGTTACGAAATTAAACCAATAGCCCAATTTTACTGAATGCGTTTTTTTTTTAATTTGAGTTCTTCCAAATAAATTCGTACACCTAGATTTTTGATACATCACGGATGACTCAATTTTTCTCTCTGGAGCCACTTTTTCAGTTTTTTTTTACTTCTACTACTCAGGTTTTTCTTGTAGAAGTAAGCACTTCAATCCTTAAGATCATCTGTATCCGTGGTCCAAACTGCCAATTTAGACCCAAATTCCGACCAAAGCTACCGCATCGGTGGTCGTTTATACCAGTTTTAACTCAACTTTTTTAAGAATCGGTATGATTTTTGATCCAAAACTGATAAGATTTGGATCCAATTTGAAGCAGTGCTAAACTGCGTTTGATAGTTAATGAAACAAGACTGAGGTTGCCAGTTTTATCACTAGATCAGATCTAATTTCGTTGGATGAATTAGACCCGAAAATAGACCACGGATACAGGTGCTCTAAAGATAAAATAGTAACATTTCATTTTACTTTAGACTTTCATAAAAAAAGCAAAATTAGGATTTCTTCATTGCAAAGAAAAAAAAAGAATAAAAAAATATAGAAACGCATTTTTTAAGGAAATTTAGGTATAATTTATCATAAGGTTCATTTTCAAATTTCTATTGGGTTATGTATGGATTGTTCTTAAAAATTGAGTTACTAGAAGCATATAAAAAAAGTCCTTTCAAGACTGTTAGATGATACAAACAAAAGCAAAAAAGTTGTCAAGGGTCAAGAAAAAGTATATCAATCTTGATTGTTTACGAGTAAAAATCACCTGTCATGAAAAAATTTAAATTTATGAAAATTATAGAGGATAAAATTAAAGCAGTCGAATCTTTGTTGTTTAGTCAATTTTCTCTCTTGATTTTGTTCGTATAATACTTTAATTTGGTTGAAACTTGCTCAGTCTTATTTAAATAGTATTTTACGATGATATGATAATAAACAATCTATCGTAAAAAAAACGAAAAAAAAATCAATTTACTAAAAGCTTCGGGAGCCTCATGCGGGCTGCGGGCCGGTCGTTACTCATCCCTGATTTAGACCATAAACATCTAAAGCTTCTAAATTGATTCTATCTTGCTCTCCAAAACCGATCGTTCAGGCGTGATAGGCGTCTTATAAATGTTTAGAAGCACTAATTTAAATTAGGTGATGTTTTATAACAATGTTTTATAGAGACCTTACAGTTTTTTTTTCTAAAAATTAAATAGTAACTCGGCTATAGAATAACAAGGGTATGATTTTTAGTCCATTCCTGGTAAATTTTTAATAAATGTATGTTGTTATAATTTTCCGTTCCATTTATGGTTCGGATCCTCTCTTTCAATGGATCGATTGCTATTTTTCAACAGGTTCGCCCAATCATTCACCTAATATGTATTACCAAAAAAGTCATCGCCCAATCTTATCACAGCGCAAAAGAGCTATTCGAGTGACAATGGTGAACGGTTTTCGTTTACGCGCAAAATTAGCACCAGTTATTTCAAGCAACTCGAACCAGTACTGTCCGGATTGTTTATTTTTTCCCCTTTCGTTCACGGAAGTATACCTCCCGAAATACGCTATATCTGTTTAGTCGCTCGCCAAGCTTCAAAAAAAAAACAAGGCGTGAATGTGATTTGTTAATTCACACTTCGTCCACATTAAGCTGTTCCGTTTCGTTGTTTACACGATAATCTGCTGTCAGGTATTGAGTGTTATCTTAGATTTGATGATGATTTACAGCTTATTTTAAAGCTTTCTAGGTTTAAACGAAGTCAACAAAATAGAAAAGAAATCCAAAGTTGATTCTTATACGCAAAAATTCGTCACAATGGCATGCCCGTCAATTAACTCAGCATCTTCGCAGAAAGAACATCGTCGCTACCTAATTGACAATTGAGACACACAAAGGTCATGAATTGAAACCGACTGACGCGTGCAGGATTGAAGGATTGGCTTCTAGAATTTCGATCTATCTATGTGATAACAGGCAAGTAAACGCACAGACACACATGTTCGGCAGGTGCTTCGCCACACACTCGGTAACGTTTTCGGTTCAATCGTTCGATATCAATTTAATTTGGTCTAGGTACCAGTTGGCAACAAACGCTTCAGTAAACAACTATCGTTCACTTGGCGAAATCCTCATTTGTCAGTCTCATATTGTTGTGGAGTGACTTTTAACCTGCCGCCCGGGTCCAGCCACGCGAAATGGCGCGTGTTTAGTCTTCTACTCAAATTACTCTAAGCGTGCCGCTTGGTTGAACTTTTAGCGGTCGAATTCCAGGTATTTTCCTTCAGGAGACCTTTGTTAATACGATTAAATACAGCGATTTTAGCTTTTACTTTTCGACATTGTATCTCAACGAAACCAAAACTGTACCGTTCCTATAGGAATGCAACCACACATTATACTAATGCCGTTTTCGTTTTCTCCACTGGCGCGAGGCAAATCTTTTTCGGAATAAACAAACAGAATCGTTACCCGGGACGATGCAAATATATGGTTGCTATACTCACCCTTATGCTTACCCCCAACACTGACAACTTTTACGGGTTGCAACCGCCTGCTTGAGGTTCAAATCTCGAGCAAAACTAGTGGACTTCTGAATTAATAAACGAACACAATAACAGCAGTTGGGGCAAAACTCGTGGGTAACTAGGTTGCCACTGCCAATAAACGAAAACAATATAAGAGTTCAAATTTAGCAATCGGAGAATCATGTCAATCATAATTATCCCAATTTACGTGATCCATGATACATACCTACTTGCTTGGCCTTCTGCTCCGTCAAAGCAGCTAAGCCTTTAATTAGCACCCGAGCAGTTGTCGAGTTTGTTTGTTTATGTGGCTGTGTACCGGTGATTATACATATGTGTGTGTGTGCGTGGATAGTTGAAAGCAGGGTTATTATTTGCCTTTTGAGCAATTGATCGCTGCTAAATGACTTTGTTACCTTACAGGTGTATGTACCGGTGTGTAGAATCCTGTTGCTACATTTGACAGCGTTATAATTTGGTGCCGCGTTTTGGTGGTGGGTTGGTAAAACAATGCCAAACCTTAATTTGAAGCCAGCCGGGATAATGTTCAGAAGCCCGTTGTCTTTGCCCCCTGAAAACTGGAGGCGGTGGCAGCTGTGTATTTAATTATGTTCCACCACAAACTGCAACCACTCACTACTGACTTTATTTGCGACACCGGTTGGGGTTCAAAGGTTAGATGATCTTAAAGTGCATTCAGGTACATATGTTTTCATATAACCAAGTTGAAACTGGTTTTGAACCTTGATGACAGATTATCGCATTTTTTTATACATATCAAAAAGTGTTTATTGGTATCAGTGAAATGCGAAAGGTGACGCAGCTTGTCAAAACTAAACGCTCATTTCATCCGCAGTTCCGCTTTAGGTAAAAAAAAAAAATTGAAAAATTATTCTAAATACACAATAAGCTTTAATGATCGATGAAAATATTGTTTTGATTTTTTACTCAAGTTTAAAAATTCGAATAAATTTCAACATTTTCATTAGGGATGTGCCCATTCTGGCGAATATTTTATATCATGACTCATTGACTTGTCATTTTGTATGTTTATATCATCAGGTTGTTTTTAACGATGATTTAAAATAGTCTCAGTAAGTATTCGACGAATAAATATCTACAAAATTACCTGCCAGTTGGTCCAGACGTTTCGAGCTACTTTTGACTTTTCACACCTTACAGTCCACTCCTTTAGTGGACCTTAAATTAGAAAAAAAATTCTTTGTTTCCAACCGACGACAAAAAACCACCAGACGTGTTTTTAGTAATCGACGGTGGCAGAACTAGGATAAAAAACTTTCGTTTGCTAACCGACCCAGATGGTGCACTGGGTAAGATATCGAACTGGCAATCCGAGATGAGATGTTGCAGTGAGTTCGATTCTTATTAATTTTTTTCTGTTGGGATGAATTATCCAATAGGATGAAAATCCCACAAAATGTTTCTCCTGTTTCGCTTGAATGTACTGGCCATGCATCATTTTGTTTGGGAGCACGAGTATTTATGCCAGTAGTGCTTTTCCAATCATATCCTCTTTGGTGTAGTACACTTTTCAGCGCATTTTCGGTACAGAGATTTGCTAAATAGGCATTGGATTTTTGCAACTTCTTCTATGGGTGTAGCTATCGTCTATACTACACTACTTGTCTGTTTAGTTTTGATGTTATTAACACAACATAACAGAACAAATAATCGATTTATCATGTCTCCTATTTGAATGCCTTATTTCTGAGGTCTGATGTTTCATGACTCCTTTTGCCATTATTCAGGTGTTTTTAGACCTCTAAAATCCACGTAGATTCGTGCTGTACTGGCTGAACGGGAGACTCTCATCCACTCTCGCAGAAGATCGTTAGTCGACTGGTTGCCGCACACGACATGACAGCTGTGGTGAGGACAGTTCAGAAAAATTTACGAATCAGAAGGCCTATCGATCGAGAGAGTGTGGCAAATCGCAATTATTGGCTACACATCTCCCCTCCACACCAAAATAGGTGAACACAAAAGCACCTTTCCAATTTATGTTCAAGGGGCCGTTCACTAATTACGTAAGCACGATTTTGGAAATTTTCAACCCTCCATCCCCCCCTGGTAAGACAAAGTAAGATTTTCCAAAACCTCCCCTCCCCCCCTAGTAAGATCTTACGTTTTTATTCTTTGAGAAAATGACACGTTTTTTCAAGAAAAGCTTGAAAATATTAGAAATGTGACATACATGCTTCAAAGCAAAGCACTTTTTAAGTAAAATTAAAAACCTGTATTTGAAAAGCACAATCTATACAAAACAACATATTAAATGTCATAAACAATCAAAGAAAACATTATTCAAGACGTAGCACGTTTGGGATAACAATAATTTTCAATAAATTTTCACAATCGAATATACAATATAAAATCTAAATTCCGATTAAAAAAAGAGAGATCAGGTTAGCACAAGGTACCATAAAAAATTGTTATGTTTTTTACCTGAAAATCATAAAAATCTTTAAAAAAATATCATTCGATACTACTAGAATTGGGGCAAAAATGTAACAACAATCACGTTGTCAACTAATCTAAAAGCTCAGACTCATTCAGCGGTAAGCGATAAAGTTTTATGATTATTTTTGATAAATCGTTTGTAAAATTTAGAGTTGGTAGTGTGTATCACTGAAAAAACTGTCCAGAAATTCATTATTTAAAGCGCCTCATATTGATTTTTATAGATTTTTTTCTGGATTGTCATTTTCGGAATATGATGAATTCAAATCGTGGTTTCACAACGCGCCATTTTCCTTTTTAGTTTCTATAAATTTTTCAATTGAAAAGATCGTTATGATGGAAAGCGAAAAGCGACGATCTTTTTCAATAATGTGGTTTAGTGTTTTTGATGGCATGATGGTTTAAATTGGTTCTCTATAAGTTTTATAGAACCAGCATTTTTTTTTATTAATTCATGTGGTAAAGAAATTCGACTGGAAATATGTTTTTTCGGGGAGTTTTTTCGGCTTGCAGTCTTGTTTTTAGCAAAAACGACGTATTGATTTACGTTTCCAACGTTTCGATCCTTATTGGATCTTCTTCAGGGACTAAAATAGTGTTTGTTTAGTTAGTTCTGCTGATTAAAATTTATGCTTTCTTACCGAAAAGATGCCGTTTTCTTGTGAGTGTCGACTCGGCTGGTCGTGTATAGCTGTCTTTTGATCTGTTTTCCGAATAATTTAATTTAATTCGTGTTTTTAGATGTAAGGTGTAGTGTATCGACTTACTGCGTACAGATGTTTGCGGATAAAAATCCGTTTGTCTAGTGATTTTGGGATTAATTTTCCACAGCATCGAACTTTTAGCACAGTCTTCACTTTTCACTTATTTTGTTTTGATCAAAAATCAATTGTTGTGTATGTGTGTTGGTGGTGTAGTTTTTTTGTGTGTATTTTTTTGATTATCTGTCAGTTCGCTTATTTTTCCGAGTAGTTGGAAAATGTTGGCGTATGAAGAGTGGATGTTTTCAGTGTCTTTCTTAATGTTTACTGTGTTTTTAGTTGTTTTAATGTGGCAGCTTTCCAATATCTTCAATTTTTCCTGGTTGTTTCCCCTGTCGATAATCCTGGCTCCTTCGATGTCGAAAAGGTGGTGCGTGGTGATTTCGTGATCCAGAAGTGCAGTTTGTTGGCTCAGCTTTGCAATTGGGTAGTCTGCTTTAGTGTATCCAAGTTCCCATAGACGTTTTAATTCGTTTGTTTGACATCGATGTTGGGACATTCGCTGCTTCAGTTTCACGCTAGTAAGTCCTATGTAGCATGCCTTACATTTTTCCCCCATGTTTTCATCGCTTGTTTCCGGTTTTTCTTCTCCATTACAATTGATTTTGTAGATTACATTGGTGTTTTCCCCATATGGTGTTTTATCTTTGACTAAAGGAAAAATCGATCCAATTGTTTTCATCTGTTTGCTGGCGATTTTTATGTTTCCATAGTCGTTTCGCAAAGTTTTTGTTATCTGCATCGTAAGATTGTCGATATTTGTAAGAGAGCGATATTTTACTTGCTGTGTATTATCGTTTTCTGTCATAGCTGTTCTCGACGGTGATTTTTCGTTTAGTCTGTTCAATATTCTGTTTATTAGTGTTTTAGGGTAATCGTTTAAACTCAGTTGTTTACTGATAATATGTTTAGCCTGGTTTGCTCCACAGTGTGAAGAAAACTGTGTGACTCGTTTAGCAAAAGATAAAGCTACATTTACCTTTTGGTGAAGTGGGTGGAATGAATGGAAATTAAGAAACCGTCCCGAGGCAATAGGTTTCATATACCAATCCGTTGTGATGTTTCCATTGGCATTCCTGTAAAGCATCATGTCCAAAAACGGTAATCGACCGTTGGACTCTAATTCTACCGTAAATTGGATATTTGGATGTTGTTTATTGAATGTTTCATTAATAGATTCAACTTCATTCTTAGGTAGAACCAGAAACAAATCGTCCACATATTTCTTAATGTGTGTAGATGTGCATGAGCTTTCAGTTATGGCATTATCCAATAAATCCTCTAACACAAGTGCACTGACTGAGTTGCTCATTGGATTTCCCATTGCACAACCCGATTGTTGTTTGTAGTAGATTTTGTCGAAGCTAAAATAGCTACTTTCGAAGCAAAATTCTACTATCTCCCAGAAAATATCCAGACAGATTGGCGTGTGTTGTGAGATGCGGTCCCAGTGTTTTATAACACTCTTCCGAACGAGTTCGATAGGTATCGAAGTAAATAACGATACCACATCAAACGAAACCATGATGTGTTCTGGTGGTACTGATATTGTGTGGATATATTTACAAAATTCGAATGAGTTTTTAATTTCATATTTCGAGTCGATCGATTTTTGTATGATCGAGCCAATTAATTTGGATAGCTCGTACGATGGTGTTGTCATACAAGGGACCACGGGACGAAGCGGGAGGTCTGCCTTGTGTGCTTTAGGCTGGCCGTATATTTTCGGGCACACGGCTTTGTACGTGCGTAACTTTTTTGCCATTCTCCCATCTATCAGTTTCAGTTGTTCTAGGCGTTTGACGATATCGTTGTTCTTGGATTGAAAACTCGAGGTTGGGTTGCGATCAACTTTTTTGTATGTTTTTTCGTCATCTAAAAGTTTTTTCATTTTTTCTGTATACATTTCTTTCTTCATCAGTACTGTTTTGTTTCCCTTGTCCGCCTTCAGTGCAATTAGATCCGGGTGTGATTTGAAAAATATTTTGGTTTTGTTTTCGGCTGTTTTATACATTTTTGATATTGTATCGTTGTATCCGTTATTTAATTTCTGATTTAGGAAATTTTGGATGTGGTTTGCTATTTTGCAGCGCGTGTGTTCTTGGATTTCGGGATTTTCGTGTGATTGGATTATTTCTTCGACATCCGCTATCAGATGGAAGATTGGGATTTCATGGAGTGATGTGTATGGAAGTGCAAATTTTGGCCCAAGACACTACACCTTACATCTAAAAACACGAATTAAATTAAATTATTCGGAAAACAGATCAAAAGACAGCTATACACGACCAGCCGAGTCGACACTCACAAGAAAACGGCATCTTTTCGGTAAGAAAGCATAAATTTTAATCAGCAGAACTAACTAAACAAACACTATTTTAGTCCCTGAAGAAGATCCAATAAGGATCGAAACGTTGGAAACGTAAATCAATACGTCGTTTTTGCTAAAAACAAGACTGCAAGCCGAAAAAACTCCCCGAAAAAAAAAATTTTATTAATTCAAAGATAAATAACATAACATCAAAATTAACCAACAAATAGGTAGTGAGTAAAAAATCCCGAGTAATATGGTTCGTATGGCTGTGGCTGTGATGAATTTTTAATTTAACATTTCTTACGTAAGATTTTTGGAAACCCCCCCTACTCTCCTAGTAAGAAATCGTAAGCAATTGTGAAACCCCCCCAACCCCCCCTATGTGCTTACGTAATTAGTGAACAGCCCCTAAGCTTCCTGCCAATCTCTACACTATTAAATATTTGAACCAAATATGTCTCGAGAACTAAAAAAAAAACAGCATTGCAATGCAATCATTACAGAACCATATTTATCTCGTTTAGCACTCGCAAAGCACCGGCTTCAGATGACCTAACACGTGTTAACATCAAGCAGGTTAAGTTTAATGTTTTTTAAAGCGCCATACATTTCATCACGATAATTCCCCAATTTTGACACTACCGTGTGTTTCATGTGATAGCATCTTTTCGTCAACAAGTTCCTCTGAATGTGTCATTGACGTTTTCATCTTGAGATCGTGTACTCCAACGAAAAGTTTGATAGCAATTTCCTTCACAATCAAACATCAGTTAGATCTCTGTCATAACCGGAAAAACTGTTGCTTCAAATACATGGAGCGTACCTTCAGAATACCCTTCATACTCTTCATGATGGTTCTCCCGATCTAACGTCAATTCATGGAATGAACCTTCAGAACTCTTCTCATGTTGCTCTTCCCAATCCAACGTAAATTTTAGTAAGTAATGAACTTTCAGAAAACTCTTTATGTTGGTCCTCCCGATCAAGCGTGAGTTCTTAAGTGTACTTTCAGAACACTCTTCATGTTGGTCCTCCCGATCCAACATAAATTCTTGAAGTGAAACTTCAGAACACTCTTCATTTTGGTCCTCCCGATCTAACGTAAATACATAAGTGAACCTTCAGAACACTCTTCATGTTGGTCCTCTCGATCCATCGTAAATTCTAAAATTGAACCTTCATTATACTTTTTATGTTGGTCTTCTCGATCCAACGTCAATTCTTGAAGTGAACCTTCAGTACACTTTTAATGTTGGTCCTACCGATCCAACGTAAACACATAAAGTGAGCCTTCAGAACACCATTCATGTTGGTCCTCTCGATTCAACATAAATTCTTAAAGTAAACCTTCAGAACACTCTTCATGTTGGTCCTCCCGATCCAACGTATATACATGAAGCGAACCTTGATTACACTTTCCATATTTGTCCTCTCGATCCAACGTAAATTCTGGAAGTGAACTTTTAGAACACTCTTCATGTTGGTCCTCCCGATCCAACGTAAGCGCAGAGAACGAACCTTCAGAAAACCCTTCATGTTGGCCCTCTCAATCCAACGTAAATTCTTAAAGTGAGCCTTCAGAACACTCTTCATGTTGATTCTCCCGATTCAACGTAAATTCTTAAAGTGAGCCTTCAGAACACTCTTCATGTTGGTTCTCCCGATCCAACGTAAATACATAAAGTGAACCTTTGAAACCTTTTTTCTCATTCGATTAATTCGGAAGTCGGACGGAGCCGTTCCGTTGTCGTTTGCTCGGAATTTAAATGTAAAATTGTGGGCGACATTTTATTAATTCTATTCAGGTGGTATGTCTTCCTCTCACTGATATGCGTTCGGTTGTTTGTCGATTGCTTTTGTGCGGCAAATTCTAGTCTGGCAAAATAGCTTCAGAGTGAACGTTGAACCAAGGCGGATGGCGGCTGGTCGAAATCGGATGAATGTGATTTCTATCAATCATTGCCAGTCAAGTGCCGAAGTCAACAAGTTCGGAATTGCAATTTCAGTACTCTTCCCCATTCTGTTGTGGTTGCATTTGGTTTGGAGGTGTAAAGAATTCAAATCTTGAAAACTACCACAACTGTAGCACTAACCTAGCTTGTACTGCGTCGTTTGGAGGATGATGTTCGAATAGTGAGGTGGTTGTCGATAGCAAATATTTGCCCAGTATTGGTCGAACTGTAATTGTTTGATCATGATTCATGGTAGAAACGTAATTTGCATGATGAGTTTCAATTGAGTCGGATGAATTGTGCTGCCAAGGATTTTCCTAATTCAGGAATTTAATTTGAGAAAGTGTTTGTTCCCTAAACAAATTGAGAGAACTGCATCAAGAGTGGATCCAGAGAGTGATGGATTTTTTTCTTCATTTTATGATATCCGTAGACATGCCTTATTGAGGTTTTGTATAGAATGCCAAGTCCAATGAATCAAAGAATTAAAACATTATTCAATAATGAATTTCTAAAACAAAATAAATTTTTTTACTATTTTTTGTTGGTCCTCTCGATCCATCGTAAATTCTAAAATTGAACCTTCATTATACTTTTTATGTTGGTCTTCTCGATCCAACGTCAATTCTTGAAGTGAACCTTCAGTACACTTTTAATGTTGGCCCTCTCAATCCAACGTAAATTCTTAAAGTGAGCCTTCAGAACACTCTTCATGTTGATTCTCCCGATTCAACGTAAATTCTTAAAGTGAGCCTTCAGAACACTCTTCATGTTGGTTCTCCCGATCCAACGTAAATACATAAAGTGAACCTTTAGAACACCCTTCATGTTGGTCCTCCAGATCAAACGTAAATTCTTAAAGTGAGCCTTGAGAACACTCTTCATGTTGGTTCTCCCGAACCAACGTAAATACATAAAGTGAACCTTGACTACACTCTCCATATTGGTCCTCTCGATCCAACGTAAATTCTTGAAGTGAACTTTCAGAACACTCTTCATGTTGGTCCTCCCGATCCAACGTAAGCGCAGAGAACGAACCTTCAGAAAACCCTTCATATTGGTCCTCCCGATCCAACGTAAATTCTTAAAGTGAGCCTTCAGAACACTTTTCATGTTGGTCCTCCCGATCCAACGTAAATACATAAACTGAGCCTTCAGCACACCCTTCATGTTGGACTTTCCGATCCAACGTAACTTCTTAAAGTGAGCCTTCAAAACACTCTTCATGTTGGTTCTCCCGATCCAACGTAAATACATAAAGTGAACCATGAATACACTCTCCATACTTGTCCTCCCGAACATACATAAATAAACAATACATAAAGTGAACTTTCAGAACATTCTTCATGTTGGTCCTCCCGATCCAACGTAAGCGAAGAGAACGAACCTTCAGAAAACCCTTTATGTTGGTCATCCCGATCCAACATAAATTCTTAAAGTGATCCTTAAGAAAACTCTTCATGTTGGTCCCCCCGATTCAACGTAAATTCCTCAAGTGAACCTTTAGAACACTCTTCATGTTGGTCCTCCCTATCCAACGTAAATAAATCAAGTGAGCCTTGAGAACACCCGTCATGTTGGTTCTCTCGATCCAACGTAAATACATAAAGTGTACCTTTAGAACACTCTTCATGTTGGTCCTCCATATCCAACGTAAATTCTTGAAGTGAATCTTCAGAGCATTCATAAAGTTAAACTTTAGAACCCCTTTCATGTTGGTCCTCCCAATCCAAAATAAATAAATAAAGTGAACCTTCATTACATTTTTCATGTTGGTTCTCTCGATCCATCGCAAATTCTTAAAGTGGACCTTTAGAACACTCTTCATTCGGTCCTCCCGATCCAACGTAAGCTCATAGAGTGAACCTTCAGAACACGCTTTATGTTGGTTCTCCCGCTCCGTGAAATCCGGAGGCGAATGATCAGCGGAAGTCTTCTACTATGGACTCCACAAGCAACTGCGGTCGAGAAGACTTAGCCCTCGTACAAAGTATAACCAGTACACGACGCTCAATAGACTGGTTGTCCTCTACGGGCACGAGACGTGGATATTGCTCGAGAAGGACCTGCGCACACTCGCAGTATCCGAGCGACGAGCCAGACAAGCAGGGGCGCAACGAACGAGGTGTGGGATACCTCAAAAATTGAAAAACGGTTGCCAAAGACCGAATGAATTGAAGAAATTTTGTTCCTCATATTATGCTACGAGACTACGAGACGGTTTTCTAGGGATATATAAAAAAGTAAAAAGTTTTAAACTAGAATCCTTCTTTAATAATAAATAAACCGTTTAACAATCGCAAGTTTGAAGCACATCTTCGTCTAGCACCCTAAAAACAGCACCTACACACCGCAGCAGTTTCAAATAAGTATGATGCTTCCAAGCGCTGCTGCTGCTCCACTGACCCTCAATTGATAGTAGAGAATATTCATGAACCTCAACCTTCGTTGGTAGGTCCTGCTCGCTGTGACAATCTTCCTCCTCATAGTTGATATCAAGTCCAAATTAAATGCAATTTCTGCTGCTGCTCCTTTACTGAGATGAATTGCACTTCCGGGTCCAGAAAATGACACTGGCTGGCATCCAAATGAAAACCTCAAACGGTCGATGGATGGTGCGAAGATGGCCGGCTGGGTGAATACACATTTACATTTTACCTGCTGGTGGTGCATCAACTTGCGGATCTTCCTCGACCTTACTTTTGTTTGTTTTTCTCATTCGATTGATTCGGAAGTCGGACGGAGCCGTTCCGTTGTCGTTTGCTCGGAATTTAAATGTAAAATTGTGGGCGACATTTTATTAATTCTATTCCGGTGGTATGTTTTCCCCTCACTGATATGCGTTCGGTTGTTTGTCGATTGCTTTTGTGCGGCAAATTCTAGTCTGGCAAAATAGTTTCAGCTTCTACAATATCAGAGCGTGAGTGAGAAAGAGGAGTGAACGTTGAACCAAGGCGAATGGCGGCTGGGCGAAATCGGATGAATGTGATTTCTATCAATCATTGCCAGTCAAGTGCCGAAGTCAACAAGTTCGGAATTGCAATTTCAGTACTCTTCCCCATTCTGTTGTGGTTGCATTTGGTGTGGAGGTGTAAAGAATTCAAATCTTGAAAACTACCACAACTGTAGCACTAACCTAGCTTGTACTGCGTCGTTTGGAGGATGATGTTCGAATAGTGAGGTGGTTGTCGATAGCAAATATTTGCCCAGTATTGGTCGAACTGTAATTGTTTGATCATGATTCATGGTAGAAACGTGATTTGCATGATGAGTTTCAATTGAGTCGGATGAATTGTGCTGCCAAGGATTTTCCTAATTCAGGAATTTAATTTGAGAAAGTGTTTGTTCCCTAAACAAATTGAGAGAACTGCACCAAGAGTGGCTCCAGAGAGTGATGGTTCTTTCTTCTTCATTTTATGATCTCCGTAGACATGCCTTATTGAGGTTTTGTATAGAATGCCAAGTCCAATAAAGCAAAGAATTAAAACATTATTCAATAATGAATTTCTAAAAAAAAAAAATTTTACGATTTTTTTTAAATTATTCCTCTGAGAAATAAATCAACTTTTCATAATTGATGGACTCAATCTTCCAAACACTCCCAAACACCGCGAATTAAACATCATACTTTAATTAGCTGGTCACGCTTTGGTGGAACATCGATTTGGTCACAAAACGGCTGTTTAATTATTGAGGCTTCGGTGCCATTTAATGGCTTCCCACTCTTACCGAGAAATCTGTAAATAAACGACCTTGTTCGATTCGATTTCTCGCTTCGCCGGAGACGACTGACAAGATTTATTCGCCCGTTTGCTGCTAAATCATCCTCTCACCCCTAGACCCTTGGACGGTTTTTATAAAGTTCGCACTTTTCTTTTCCTATTTGTGAGGGAAGAGACTGCTTTTGTGAATATCCTAACGAGATTGTAAACTACCTTCCGCCTCACAATTAGGGCCCACTTCAGACAAGAACTTTCGCCCATAGTCAACTTATCCTCTTATAATTAGTCATCGGGAATGATTTTAATTCGAAGAAGGCGCTCACTCACAGCTATAAGGTGCCACCCGTACTTCTCGCCGCTGCCAAATCCAATTAAGGCGAATAAAAAATAAAACATTTACCAGCCACATAAAACATGCCCAAATTGCGGTTGCTGAAAATGTTCTGCTCGTTATTTTACGTCGGATCGGTCTCTCGAAAATTGGCTCTAATAATTTAGGGAAAACCTTTAGTAGGTGCTATAAGATTAAATCTTCGACACATGAAACGATTTAAAAGTAATAAGCTTCACTCGAACACTTGACCCGTTCGACTCGCTTGGAGGCTTGGAGATTATTTACGATGGGAAGCCCCTTTCAGCACCGAAGTCTACAGCTAGCCGGCTGGATCCTGAAGGTCGCCGCGTGGGGGCGGAACACGAATAACGTTGATACCTAACACAAAACACCGACGTTTTTCCGTGGGTTCTGGTAATCCGAAGGCAGCTCAAGTGTGCTGGACGCAAAGATTAAACCGTCCCATTATTATTTTAAGCCTTTCGATATTTCTTTTTTTTTTCGCGGCTGCTATTTTTGCATATTGTTTGGCTGGTGTCGAATAATTGGCAGAAGGATCTAAATAAAGGTCAAATTTTAGCAAATCTAGTTCTCGGCAAAAATTAAATGAAGCACTGAAAACTTCTTGTGAATATAATTTAAAATGTGATTTTGTTGGTATAATTTTAATTTCAGACAAATGAGGAGAGTAGGCGTTGGCCCAATGGTAGCGCACGTGTTTCTTTTTCGATCCATGAAAACTTTTATAATTTGATTGTTTCAAGCTGAAATGTTTAAAAAAATGTTTTAAAGTGTAGTTCAAGAGTGACCGGAAGTTCTGATAATTAAAAGCAACTTGGGATTTTGAATGAAATGCTGCATAAAAGTCCCAGTGGCAAATGTGTTATTTTTTCGCTAGGGGCAATTGAGATTCTTGATTATTCTCTTTGGACCGCCGAACATTTGTCTAAGCTTTTTGTTGTCTTAAGGCAAGTATCCTTATAAGAAATGTATTTATTCTTTCAATGCATGTGAAACATATCTATCAAATAGATAGAAAGTAAATAGCCTTACCCTTTTATTGGGGATTTGTTGGGGGAGTTGGGCATCAAACGATCGGAAAATTGATATGCAATGGATTTTGGGTTTAAGCCAGCCGGAGTATCTCGGAAAATTTGGAATTATGAGGAGGATACTTCGACACCTTTTCGGGATTCTTTATATGTTTTGAACAGTTGGAAGTGACAAATCTGCTTTGAACCAGTGGTAACGGACCCTTTGATAGTGCTGCAATAATTGTTGATGAGTTAAGCATGAATAATATTTGAATGTGCGATCGAGAGTTCCCGTACCGACTCGGGTGGAAAGACCTTTCAGCCACTGGTGGGTTCTCATACATACATCATAGGTAGGTATATGTTTAACTTTAATTTCAGACAAATATCAAATGAAATAATATTAATTTTAAAAATTAAAACCAGACAATATCAGAAAAACTCAATCCATTGAAAAAAAATTGAACTTAAAAATATAACTTACTAGCTGATTTTACCCGGCCTTGCTCGGGTTCACATAAAATTAAAATTAAAATGAGTCGTTAAACTTTTCGAATTTTTGAAAACTTTATATTCATTATAATAACAAACTTTGTTCTTGTTTGGCCATGTAAGTTTTGTTTGATTTGAAGTTTTTATTGAGATTATTCACTGTGCTTGTCGTTTTCATATTTATTATAGAAAAACTTATAGGTATGAGGTTTTAATTGATATTCAAAACAATTTCCTTTGAATGCTTATTCATCCTATCACTAAAAACATTTTTTCCCACGACAATGTTTTATGAATCTTGAATAGATTTGGCCTTATTATCATTGTTATCGTCAAATGATAAAATCGTTTTTATATCCTTTCCGTCCCCCATCTAAAAAAAATCTCTTTTGAAGATCATCCCACCTTCCAAGATGGATAATCCCCCTGTCAAATGGTATATTCCACTTTTATGTACTTAGACATTTCTAAAAAGACTTCCGAATCTGGTTGAACCATGTAAAATACTCACTTTGTATGGTTTTAATTGTATGTGTACTTTAATCGCTTTTTAATTTCAAACTGTTTTAAAAGTACTTTTTCTTAAATGTTGAAAGTTCCACTCAAAGTTTTTTTTTTCAAGTTATTGAAAACAACTCATCTCTGAAAATTAGTTTATTTATTTATTATAATAAAATTCAGCGAATAAAAATGTTTAAATGAACAGGTGTATTTAGTAACAATCAAACTAAGTAAAACAATCAAGTTACCATTATAATGTTATAGAATCGTTTTATTTGAATTATATCTCAATGTTTTTATTCTTGGACATAATCATCCCATTAATTATTGTGAAGAATGATCAATGTAAAAATTCTTAAATAGGTATCATTTATGTGAATTCTCAATACTAAACGGTTCTACAATAAGTTTTCTCAAAATGAACACATTGTTGACCAAAAAGAACTCAAACGTCATAAATTGGCCAAAGAAATTGAATTGTATAAAACTTAAAACCTCATTACCTCCTAAAAAGTTTCATGCGTTGGATTTGGCTATAAGTTTTTCCATATAATGAACGATCAATATTCCAATTCCTCGTTTAAATTCCCCGACGGCTTTCAAAGATATGAAATCGAAGTATTCAACGTATAACTGTGAAACTTTTTATTTTTCTTTCTCTATGAGGGATCCCAAAAATTTGACAATAGTTGGTTCCTCAAAGCTGAAATTTATAAAAATCAGTTCATTCAGCTGAAGAAATCTATTCATTTTTCACTGTTCAGTTCACTGTATATTCTTGTAAACTCTGAAATCCTATTTTCAATTAAAAATGTAGGCTCATCATTGCATCCAAATATCTCGTACCGGTACCATGTGTTTTGAAGAGTAGAAGGAAAAAAAAAAAAATACCCGCCAAAATTCTACCTTTCGAATCTTTAATGCTCAGCAAGCTTTGTTTTGCTTTGCAGTCCACGTGAACTCTTGATTGTCGTTTCTAATGCCCGGCCCATGGTGAAGGAGAAAATAACCCCGCCAAAACGAAAATTCGGTTTTGAAGAATGGGTGCCATGACTTTTGGTTCGTGTGAATAAAAACGAAAGCTGTATGGGAGGGTCCCTTTTCTTAGGTGGGAGGGGCTCATAACTATTACTAAAACCTTCCCTTGGTTCAACTACATCTCTGTACCAAATTTCAGGCTGATCGGTTAAGCGGCGTGGATTTGTATAAGGTGCATACAAACAAACAAACATATATAGTCCAACTCATCTTTATATATTAGATTGTTTATTTCTTAAGAAAATAGATCTTAAAGATTAGCATACAATTTTGAGAAATGACGACAAGCAACTCATATCTTCTGATCCCTCGAAAAAGTTCGTACATAGTTATCAATGTTGTTGAGAATCTTCAGATGTTCACTTTTAGTTTATTTCTGAACTCAAGACTAGAGGAGGCATCCACATTTCTTTCGAGGTCGTTTTACGAAAAAAGCATACTTCACACCATCGATGTAGATCAAAAAAATAAATTTTTGAGAAGGGCTGATAAGTTGTTTATTGGCTTATCGAAGGGAAGAGGTCCCAAGTGGTTACCTTGTGGCTCTCGTGAGAATCGTTCATTTTGGATTATTTTGTTCATGAAAACGTGTTTGTTTCGCGTCACGAGATTATGTTTACTGTATTTTGTAACGATGTAACATGTTTTCTCCGTGCATAAACACTACCTTAAGGCAACTCCCTATCGTTCCTGGTCTCTGAAACTGACTCAGCTAGAGACGCAGAGTAACTTGGTAGCGAGAATGCGATCAAGTTTGGGGCCGTCAATAAATGACGGACTTAAAGAAAGAGGAAACAAAACGGACCTACCGATAGTCCTCGGGTCGTGATCGTATTCTTGGGGTTAAGAGTCCCATTACAAGTAGGCCTCGTTCATTTAGAAACTGACCATACGAGTGTTATCACGGTGCGAAAACAGAAAATTGTAAAAAACGTGCTTAAGTCGTGTAGAGCCAAACTGTAAGTTACAGAGCAGTTTAAAGTGAGTTTAGTATTAAATATTGTATACATTTTATTTAGGCTCATTCACTATTTAGAAACGCGATTATTAAAAGGTTTTGATAGTGCATTAAAGAAAAATCAAGGTAACTATTTGTGACTGGACCTATGGTCGCACATGTTTTACAAGTTGTTTTTTTCCGTGCTCTCGAAGGTTTCCCTTCGAGAAGGGAGTACCCAACCCGGGTCATCAACAGCTAAGTGAGCATCCCTCGTTGGAAGGCACCGTAGTCGAAATCTGGCCGTGCAACCCCGACCGAAGTCGAAAAGTTGGGTTGTGGTCGCGACTAAACATCGTGGTCATCGATTGAGGTGAACAACATAATTTCCCCTTTCACCCACTCAATCGGCAATCGTTCGAAGCCGGTACAAGAACCATCGTAAACGTCGCATGAAACCGTTTGCGATTGGACCGCCCTCTGACGGTCCCTGGCAACATCATCGAATTAACCCTGCACGAGCCGGGTAAAGAAAAAAACAACTTCCGATAACGACAGCACCACCGCAAGCGCTTGCTCCAGAATAAGGTTAGGTAGACATAAGACACCAATGAAATTTGTAATTACTAACCTCCCCCACCATCACTCAATTAAAAAGTTAAAAGGATTTCGCTCTAGTGGTCAATTTTAAACTCGAGATTTCCTTGTTCCGCGTATTTCGGGATCCGTGTAGTATAGGCTCTAGCGAGGAAAACCTACAAAGGACACCTCGCTACCCTGTTGGATATTGCTGTTTGTTGTAGGATCATTCGTTAGGTTTGGGTTTGTCTTCTCTTTCGTCTAGAACGTGTTCTTGCGATTAAGGCCTGCCCTGAGGTCTCTGGCTGGGTACGGGTATTTCTATAGGGACAAATTGCTACTCCACGGTACTCTCGGGTACCTGGCGCATGAAGTGGAGGATCGTTAAGGAATTGCCTCCTACTACCTTCCCCCCCGTTACAATTTCTACACTAAGGTTAGACAATTTATTTGAAAAAAAAAATGTTTTTAAGGCTTAAACATATTTGTTGTTTCCTGCAAATGTTTTGGATTCTTTTGGTAAATAAGAGTAACTCACGTATTTTTACGAATCGACTGGAATGATCCTGTACCTACTTATCTGGCGAAATTCGACGATTCTTTAATATGTGTGACATGAGATGAGTTACAGTGATTCTACAAAAATGGAATCGGTGAACTTCTTCATAAAAATCATAATGGGCTAGATTGAAAGTTCACGGAGAAAAAAAACGACTGTTGTTTCAATTATTTCAGCTAGTTACACCAATCAAGTGTAGCTGATTTTTTCGCATCTGACTATGAATTAGGCTTACCAGATACTTTCAGAAAAAAACGGGACATTTCACGAAAAAAAGCGGGACATCGCCGATAAAAGCGGGACATTTTGGAAACTCTGAAAATCCTAATTTTTCGACCATTCTTAAACATATGTTTCTGATCCTTCAGCTGAAATAGTTCATAGAAAGTAATGAAATATGGATAAATGAAATTTGTTTGAAAAATTGAATTCTCAAGAAAACTGTGAACACTAAATTTGAAAATTTTGTAGCTCAGAGCGGGACATGTCCCGCTTTTGCGGGACGGATGGCAACCCTACTATAAATATAATAGACTCAACTCCAAACTGCTCATTGACTTTACGCAATCATCTATGAATAAAGAGGATTGATTCAACTGTCAATATGATAGATTTAACTCCAATAGTATGATTGATTTTAGGCATTCAACTGTAAATATAGTAGATTAAACTATACATTCCTGGTTGATCTCTTACACTTTTAATATAAGTTTGATAGATTCAACGGTAAATATGCTAGATTCAACTACAATTGTATAACTGAATAACTGAAACAGAAAAGTTATTGCGGTTCAAAGGCCGCAAATTTTGTTCAACACGCAATGAGTACTTTTTACGCATTGCGTTTCATACGACAATTTTCGACCAAAATACAATCTTTGAACCGCAATAACTTTTCTGTTTCAAATCCAATGGAGTTACAGTCTTCGGGTGAAATATTTGTCTCAACTTAGGCTTTAAGAAAATAAACCATAAAAAAACAATCAGCTAGATGATGATGAAAAACCAGTATTTTTTATTCCTTCCGGGCAAAAAACCTCAAAATTTTATTTACGTTTGAGACTCAAGCAACCCCTCACTACGGTCAGATCTTCCTGAAACTTGGCATGTGACCTTCTGGTAAGCTAATAAATAATTTTGACTTGGAGCGAGTGAGATTTACCATGTGTTATTCTTCCTATACTATGATAAATGTACTGCGGTTCGTTGAATTATTGAAAACTGAACTTGAAAACTTGAAATCTTTGTTTTAAATTGACATTCAAGCGCAAAAGAAAATAAGATTTTTTAAATGCTACCATCGAGTCTAAAACTTTCGTTGAAACAAAATTTTCTCTAAAAAAATGCGTTTGTTTTTAATTTTTTTTCTCATAAAGTCACTAATGTCAACAATACTGTTGGTCAAACGCAAAAACAGTGTTCAGATGATCGATAGAAAACTTATTCACCTTCAATATGCAAAAGAGAGATTTCAAATTACTGTTATGCCGTCCGAGATATTTTAATTTAAGTACAAGAACTTTTTTTAATTTTTCCGAAATTTCATATTTGGAGCATAACTCAAAAACGGTTCTACTGAGATTTTTTTGAATTTCATTTTCGAGTTCAAAAATGCTGTAAACTAGTGTAATTGTTAGTAATGGTTTGTACTCTGCATAAAGAGTGCAAAGAGGCAAATACGGAGAATTGCTGCCGTCAAAAGTCGATGTAGTCTTGGTTGTTTAAGGTGTGAAAAAGTTTCAGGTCATAAGCATATGCGAGTTTTGTTCCGTCGAGTAGCGAGAGTGCGTCATTCGTCATTGAAGTAGGTTACGAAAATTATCGTTCCTAAATGGCTTCCTTGGGGCACTCCTGAAGGTACAGGGAATTGCCTGGAAAAGGATTCACCATCAGTTCGAACGGATAGCTTCTGTCCCGTTAGATAACTCCGAAATTAATCCTGTTGGGATCTACAGAATCCTGAGCGTCTGAGTCTTGCGATAGCAATACCATGGTTCACCTTGTCGAACGCAGCAGAGTGATAAGTATAAAGGGCGTCAGTTTGGGTCTTCCTGGCAAAACAGTCTTGAACGAAAGATGTGAAGCTCGGTAATTTTGTAATCGCGGATCGTTTAGGCATGAATCCATGCTGATTATTTGAAATGTGAAGCTTGCAAAACGAGAAAACAGGATCCATAACGACCAGTTCAAAGAGTTTGGCTATCGCGCATAGAGCTGATATCCCACGGTAGTTGCTAACATCTTTCTTGTCCCCTTTATTTGGACAGGAAACTTATTTATGAGCTTCCTTTAACAGTGAGGGAAGATTGCGCAGTCCAGCGATGATATAAAAATAGGTTTTATGGGTGTCAGCAAAAGTGGCATAAAACGTTTCAAGAAAGTTGCTGGTTAACCGTCCGGGCCCGTAGAGGTAGAATTTTTCTACTTTGCTGTCGCTTTCAAGATAGCTATTAGGAAACTATTCGAAGATGAACCAAGAGATAAGATATTCCGGACAGCCTTGGCTACTTGCTCTGAAAAAATGACCCCAGTTGTAAAGACGCTTGAGAATTTCTCGGCAAAGAGCTCACAAATTTCGGGGTTGGGTTGAAAGCCTTGGCCTTGGGTTGAAGGTTGGCCTTCCGCTGATTTTTTACGTGCTCCCAAGTTTTTTCGGATTGGTCTTGAAGTTCTTGTGCTTGTTAAAGTTTCGAACGGCACGTTTTTTAGCTGTCTTCAGTTGTCGCAGTCCTTCAATGACCCACGCAGAGCGCGTAGATTATCTCATACAATACGTTTCGGCTCATGACGGTCGTTGGTGTAGTTAAGGATGCTCGTAAATGTCTCGGCAGCTGCGTTGGAATCAGAAAGATTGAGCTCGACTTCCCATTTGATGGATTCAAGAACGCGCGAGGTTGAACATTCGGCCGTTCTCGTTTTCAATGTTATTTATCTGATGTAGAGTCTCTGTGCTTAAGGCGTCTAAGAAGACGCTGCAGGGTGCCGTAAAAGAAGAATGCATAGGATCTAGAAACAGAAAGCCGTCTTGGGAGGAGCATCATTTCAAGCCAGGCATGTTGAAATCGCCGATGACGAGAATGTCATCTTCAGGAGAGCACATGGTACTAACTTTAGAGTTTCCGATCACCATGATCATCGAAGCGGGTTCAAAGAAGTTCCAGATTATCCCAAGAATCGTCTTCAATTAGCAGGGCGGGAGTTTAGATTTAACAGCAAGTAACATTTCGCCTTCGGTTGACTTTTTGCTGTTGAATGGACTTCGTAACGAAACGAAACACTGCGTAATCAGAGCCGATAAGATGACAGGATAGAGTGCGGTCGTTAAGCCATGTTTCAGGAAAGGCGATAATGTCGTAGCAGCAACACGAATTGGCGAGGAAATAGTCAATCAAGCAAAAATTGACACCACCAACATGCTGATAGAAAATGTTAATAGAGTCTACCTATGCAGAAGCAGAACAGGAACGAAGATCACTGGAAAGGCAAATTCCATCAAGTGAAGTAGGACTGTCGGTGATTTAATACTTGCCAGATAGAGCAGGCTAGAGAACCCCTTCACAACAGACGAACTCAGGGACGGGACGACTGTTGGCGCTGTCGGGAAATATTACGACTGAGTAGTAAGGGCTCAGGGGTCTCCGTAGCTCCTAGTTCGTTGCACCCCGGTGCTGGAGGCCCAGAAGAAGTCATTGGATTTACATGGTCCGAAAAATTTGGCAAAGTGCATCTTGCCTGTAGAAGAGGCCTGGAGAACCCCGTCACCTCCAACTCACTCAGAGCCAGGACGACTGAAGACGCAGGCAGGAAACAGCGCGACTGATTCGAAGGGCTCCCGGGTCTCCAAAGAGCTCAAGTCGACGCATTCTGGTGTTGAATCCAAAGGAGAAAAGGCCGAGGCTTTTGCGGGCAATAAATGCTGGTAGCTCTCAAAGCTTCTGTGTTGGTGTAAAATATTAACACACAGATATAATGTTTTCGAAGAAGATGAATACTTGCCTGGGGATGCAGGCTGGAGAGCCTCATTACTACGATCGAACTCAGGGCTGGGACGGCTGATTACGCTAGCTGGAAACTGTGTGACTGAGTCGAAGGGCTCTGAGGTCTGCAAAGTGCTCAATTCGTTTCGTCCCAGTCAATTTGATATTAAAGGTCTTCTATTTACCCTGTCAGCTGTTCTATAGTTAGTTCAATTCGGTCTAGGCTTTGAGATGGTTTCTCAAGGATGCTTTCTCAGTCTAGCTAGCGTAAGGTTGCCAGATTGCCCGGTTTTATCCGGGTTTGCCCGGATATTTAATACTAAATTTGAGAACAGTCCGGCCTGGCCCGGTTGCCCGGATTGCATTGAAAATGCCCGGATTTTGCCAGGATTTATTCACTTGATTTGCCAAATTTGACAATAAAAACACAACAAACACCTCTAAAACGAAATATTTTGAGCAAGTTTTATAAAAATAATCATGGAAGGTTTTTTGGAAGCCTAAAATATGGTTCCAAATATATCGATGAGTTTTGATGAAAAAAATTTTTTTTTCTTGATTTTTGTTGAGGAATTTATGGTCGATTTATGGTCGTAAATTTGGAATCGAATGCAGGGATTTTGAGAGGTTTTTATATAAAAATTGCCCGGTTTGTCCTGTCCGGATACGTGCTGAAAAAATTCTGGCAACCTTAAGCTAGAGTGAGCACCGCAGCACCCATCGAGCTAACCGTATTCTCATCCCAAGCATTTTTAGCTCTTGAGACATTCAGGATGATTTTTTTATATACTCTACGATGAATGACTCCACACCAGCAATTTTTGGTAATTTCATAATTTCTTACGGTCGCCATAGCAAGGGTTCTCAAAAATCAAAAATTAATAAAAAATTACCAAAATATGCATGAAACGGCTGTTAGAGTTGAGATCTGGACGATTGGGAATAAAAATGTACTTTCTGAAAACGCCAATCCCATTAAAAACCTTCACCTGACCCAGTGTGCTTGTACCCTTACCTTAAGATTAAGCATTACTAAACGATAGTTGGTGGCAATTTCCGTTGCTGGCCCAAACTAAAAATGAAATTTTCATCCCGAACGATATAACAATATGAAAACGATAGTCCATTTTCACCACCGGACGTTGAGCCTTTGCTAATAGGCAACCAACAAAAGTCGACCGGCAGGCAGGCAGACCACACTGGCAAAATGTTTCTGTCCCGTGTATGTGGTTCGCTGAAATAAAAGTAATGGCAAAAAATTGTAGAAAACAAGCGTCCAAGCTAAGAACGCCGCTTTCTCCCTCCCATTTTCCGGGAGGCCATCGTCGTGGCTCCATAGCCGGAAACGGACGTGGTCTGAGATAAGTATACCACCCGGGAGCATAAAATATTTAAAGTTGGATCATAAAATCGACCGTGATAACATCATCTCTCCATGTTTGAAGGAGTTGGTGCACATCCTCCTGCTTCATCCAGACCTCTCATATTCTCCCTTCTCTTACCGGTTTAGTTTATAGCGGCTTAATTAGATTGTTCATTAGGCTGATGTTTGTTGTTCGGCTGCGATGGATATCTTTCGGTTTGTTGAGCCCGTTGTTGATACGGGGGAGAAAAGATAGTGATAATTCGAGCATGATTCGTTCAATGCTGGGCAATATGTTTAGCAATAATTATGTGGATTTAACTGAATGTAAATAGAACACTTTTTGAACAACCAAAGTTAAATGAAAAATTAACCTTAAACTTCACATGTTCGTATCCAAGCACCAAATTCGATTCCATCGACCTTTTCGCTTTTTGTCGTTTCGATATTATTCGGACTTCCCATCATATCCAAAGTGTCAATCTCCCGAGTCGTTAACGAATCATAAATCATGCCGCCCCATGTAATGCAGAGCGAAAATAATTATCCCCAACTGAAACGGAAAACACAAATCTCAAATCGCAGCAACAAGAGAAAAAAAACAGTCAAAGAAGAAAACCAAGTCTTATTGGAACACGAATGAAACACAAATTTCGATGGCATTCAATAAACTTCTCCTCCACCTCGGTCTGGCTGCCATTTGGACCTGCCTTGATCCGGAACGAATCGTGTGACCTGCCGCCTCCTGATTTCCACTTCCTTTAGTTTTTTTTCTGTTTTTGGTTGGTCTTGCGGCCACCACTCAATCAGGAAAAGGAATAACCGCCCTGGAGGCTCTCGTTCGCTCGCTCCCTGGAAACGTGGCCAAAAGTTTGCCCAAACGGAAAATCAGTTGACGAGCGAAAAATCTGAACTTTGTGGCCCATCAGGAAGACGGTTCCTCCTGGGTAGTTTTTTTTTCTTCCAAGCTTTGTCCTGTTAGTCTGGAACTTGCTCGATGACGCCCTCTGTGTGAACGCTCTCTTTGAGGAATTTTTCCTCTTAGGTTGATTTATGTTTCAAATATAGTGTTTCGTTGACATATTAGAGTTTCTATTATTTTTTTACTGTCCTTCACACTGTTTTCTAATTTTGTATTCCTGAATCTATTAGGATTTCAAAACAAAATAGAGTGAAATTCAAATCGGGGAAACATTCGACATTCTGAAAACTAGCTACCATTTCTGCTAAACAGTTCTCAAATGACCATGGTCCTCCCTCGAGCCTCCTTTTTCTTGTGCGACACGAGAACAATCCGGCACCACAAGAAATGATAACGACGACGATGATGATGATGATGATGAGGATGATATTGCTGAAACAGAAGAGTCTCGAGAGGTTGCGACTTTTGGCACTCTTGGGCAAAGTATAGTCAGTAGAACAGTAGATTGTTCTTCGAAGAGGAATTAAGATTTTCAGCTGTAATACGACGACTCGCGGGATTCTACTGCCTAGGGGCACCAAATGCCAATTGATAACGGTGCAGTTGATTATCGGCGACGAGAATGAAGTGGTAAAGCGATTGCCGAGAGAGTCTAGAAAGTTTTGGCGAGCTTCGAAATATTGAAATCTGTTTTATGAAAACACGACCGGTAATCGACTTTCAAACAAATCAGAACAATATTGGAAATTTGAAAGCCTGAGTCACTAGGGGAGATGAGGGCATAACGAGCACCCGAGGCATAATGAGAACTACGCTTTTCTACGAAAGTGCGTATTTTCTTAAATAAATTTTCATGAGGATTTGTTTCGTACTTCCTATAGTATTAATTTTTCACAAAAAAAGGAATCTCCTTATCATCTTTACAGAGATATTTAAAAAAAACTAGCTTGGTTCTCAAGTTACGAAAATATTATAATTTTTGAGCACCACGAAATAAGCTCTTATGATCTTAAAATAACCTTGATCTATAATGTACGCACTGCAACATGATGTAAACATTGTTTCTCAATTTTTACCATCATAAAATTTTTGATTTTTTACTTTTATCAATTTTAAAACACGTTTTTACTTAAATTTGTTGACTATGGGCATATAGAGCACCATATTATCGAGGCATAATGAGCATTTTCTGCCGTAGAATCTAGCAGCGAATTAAAATTGATTTATAGCGCCACACCTTGACTAGTTTTCATCCGACGATTGAGCCTATTGGTAAGGTGTCAGAGAGGTAATCAAAAGACTAGCGTTAGATTTCTGTTCGAGGTGATTTTTTTCCGTTTACAATTCATGATCGATTTTTTTATTGTTACATTATACGGCTAGTAGCATCATCCTCCGAACAAAGCACATAATGTATGAGCGTGCGTGAATTGTTTGTATTCTACAAACAGACCTAGATTATTTTGTTATTGCTTTGTTTGATGAATCTACGACTCACCTGACTTCATCGAATTGAATTCGCTGCTAGATTCCCCGGCAAAAACGCACATCTTGCTCTGATTAATGGTGCTCATACTGCCTCAGGGGGGGTTCTCATTATGCCTCCACAGTGGCTGGTTTTCAGCTTTTGGCAAAATATTTTAAAATGTATTTTTTAACGTTTTCATCTAGTTTTTCACGTTTCAGCCCGTTAGGGAATAGGCTTTTCAAGTGTCTGAACACGAAACAATAATGTAACCTCCATATTATAGCTACTTTCTATGGTTAAATAACCGTTTTCCTTAAGGTGGCCATTACGCCCCCATCTCCCCTACCTTCTTATAAGTCGATAGTCCAGGTCGTTTTTTGGCTCGATGCACGGTTGTAGACGATACACCCAACTTATTTGCGGCATCTCGGGAAGAGAGGTTAGGGTTTCGCTTGAAACTACCGGCAACTCTCTTTGTCGTCTCAGCGGCTTCCGATTTTCGATTTCCCCCCGATCCAGACTTCCTGGCTGTCGACAAACGTTCCCCAAACACTTTAATTACATTTGTAACGGTTGATTTTGCAACTTTTAGCGATTTTGCCAGCTTTGCGTGCGAGTAGCTCGGATTTTCGCGATGCGCGAGCAAAATTTTGATAAGCTGCTCTTCTTCCTTGGACGGCATTTTGACAACTGAAGAGTGAATTCCAAAATCAAAATAGGAGCAACATTCTTGTTGCTGGGGGTTTGTTCTTACGTATTCATTAAAAAATATATCAGAGCTCGAACACTTTTCAAACGATTTTGATCAAATTTGGCCAAAAATTAAATTCTTGATGTCATGATGACCAATATTTAAAAAAATTGATATACATAAACGTTTTAACACGATAAGATGATTTATTGATTTGGCAAACAGGTTTTGATCCAATTATATAATATGTTGTATATGATTCCTATAGACTCGAAAACTACTGAACCAATCAATTTTAAATTTGGTATGTAAGAGTTTTTGGGGTCGAAGATAGTTTCAAAAATACTTTCAAACCGCTCCCAACTTAAAGGAGAGGGACTCCTAGACAAAATCAATAAAAATTTGACACAATTCGAACAATTTCCGAAAACTACTGAACCGATAAACTTTAAATTTGGTTTGTAGCCGTTTTCAAGACCGAGAATGCTTCCTATAATACTTTCACAGCTCTCTGAATCTTAAAAGAGGGGGCTCTCATACAAATGTACGAAAAATTCGACAGGATTCGAACAATTTTTGGAAACTACTGAACCGATCAACGTGAAATTTGGTGTGTAGCCGTTTTCAAGACCGTAAATAGTTTCTATAATTGTTTCAAACCCTTGCCAATCCAGAAGGGGGGGGAGGGGGGGGGGCTCCCATACAAAATAAACAAAAGTTGTCCAAATTTTAACATTCCTCGAAAAACTTTTGTTAAAAATTGATAAACTTAAGCCTTTTGGCATAATGAGATGATTGATTGAATGACAAATAAGTTTTAACATAATTTAATGATATATTGTATTGACAGACGCTTCTCATTTTCACGAATGAAGACTCTCATATTTAATAAATGTAACATACATATCATTAACAAACCAATGTCGTGTTTGAATAAAGTTTGGCACACTTTTTGATTATGTGCAAATTTGCCTGTTTGATTCCTTCCGCATCAAAAGGGGCGGGTTTTTAATTTAAAGGCTTTATTTAATGTATTGAAGATCCCTCCTATTTTCAAAGGGTGATTCCTTCAACCAACAAACCTTCAAGTTACGTTGAGATTCAAGACAATTTAGAAACTCAGATGCTATTGTTTGCTTTTTAATAATTTTGAAATTTAATTTAGAACGAAGTTCATTTTGATTATGATGACTTGACGAACTTATTTTTTCCATGGAAGGGGTAGCACAGCACACCGGGTCAGCTAGTAACCTATGATTTTTGATACGTACGGTGTTTTGCCTGCAAAAGTACAGTTCACGAACTACTTGATCAGAAATTTTCAGTCATTAGATCAATAAATGGATTTTCAAAGGAATTTTCCAAATTTGCATAAAATTGTGTATGCCACTCGTTGCAAAACTCATTGTTTTCAGCACTCGATATAATTATTAATTATTAAATTTGAGGATTTTTCAACAGCATATCAAAGTTCGAGACATACAAAAAATTAAAAACATTCATTCAATTCAGATTCACCCCCAGTTTTTTTTTTAAATTATAAACGATGGAATTTCAGTTCCGAAATAAATGTTAAAAAATTGCAAAAGGATTTAAAAAAATATGATATCTAAATTTATTATAGGTACTAAAATCAGAAGTTTCGTAAATCAATAAAAAAAAACATTAATTTTTGATTTTCATTGCGCAGTAAAACTGTTATTTATTATTTTACAGTTTAAATTGAACTACCTATGGGGAAATTCGGGCAGTTTAAGTTGTTTGCTATCGCATTAACCATTGGAATCAGTAAATTGCCTCCATCCAGATTGTTTTTTTAGCTATTTAAAACATGCTTGCAAATTACACTTTTCAAAAATGGTCGGGTAAAACTGCTCAGAAAAGGTACATTTGGCTGCAAAAATTGCTGTAAAAGTAGATATTTTTTAAGTTAAGTGTTTGAAAAACGTTTTTCAACCAAAATGGAACCAACAGGTCCGAGTCCAGAAGCAAAACAGCATGGTTTCGAAATTCCGTATTTTATAGGCACTTTCTTCACCGGAGATTTTTTTTTACAGTTATTATGGCCTGTTCGAGATGGTGGTGAGTGCATTTCGACCGACAATTGCTTTTGCCAAGGTATTTTGAAGTTGTATGGAGGATCAAACCGATGAAAAAAATGAAATATCTGGAGAAACTTATGTGTCCGTTTTACCAGACTTTGAGGTGTCCGTCTTACCCGCCTTAGCAACTTTTTTTTAAAAAACGTTTGTTGTTCAAGCCCTTTGATCGAAATTCGTTGATTTTCCTCCAGATGATTAAAAAGAAGTCTTTGAAATTTGCGAGTTGTGAACTATTTTATGCGGAGAGAAAATTACATCAGATAATGGATTCTCAAAGTTTTTGCTTGTTTTGTTTACTATTATGGGACCTTGCTTGCTATAAATAAACAAAAGGTCTCGAAAGTGTTGATACACTTAGACGATCATATTCCGATCATTAGATTTGTGCCAAACATTGTAATTTTCGAAATATTGAAAGTGTCCGTTTACCCGACTTTCCCTACTATTGAAAAAATTTGAGATTCAGAACGTTGAATTTTAAGTTCAAGATAAAATTTAGATATTTGTATAACAAATTCAAACAAACAAATATCAAATTCCTTAACGCTAGAGGAGCATCTCTTAAAACCCGCTTTTAAAATCTTTGAAAATCTTTGGAATTCTAGAAAACTCCTTAAAATGCAGTTATCTATTCAAATAATTCGTAGAAGCATTATTATTCACTTTTACACAGTAAATTTTTAAAAATAATCTTGTTTTTGTTGAAAAACTCAAGTGATGCTATTCTTATTTCGCACACCTTTTTCACATTTTTGGTCCTCAACGCCAATTGCTACGTCCAAAAAAAAGTAAACTTATGCTTTATTTATCCGTTAAGCAATTCAGAACAAACTGTAGACGAAAGCAAAACACATAGTGGTGCTATTCTTATTTCGCTCACTTTATCTTTCCTTTAGCAAGATTTTGAGTGTAACCTGTGAAGTATTTTTGTTCAAGACGTCAACATCGTTGAAGCTAATCATAAAAAGTTAGAAGGGTAAAAAAATAAAAAAATACTATTTTCCAAAATGTTCAGTTTTCAACCATATTGTTCGAGGCAGTGCTTATACATGCAAGGTATGTTGGAAAGCACTTTGAGTCACCTAAAATGGAACAGTTCTGTAGAACATACTTATTAAAAACATTAAGACTGGAACGTGGTGCATTGAAAAAACTAAGAAAAAATTGCTTTTTTCAATAACTGTATGTTTTTAGTTTGGGTGAGTTCGGATAATGTTTCGGTTGTATTACAATCAGGCAGATTTTTCGTTTATAAAAAATCTATAGTTTTCAACGTTAAACCATCCGTTTTATTTTTAGCTCTATAATTGATTAAAACTAGTGATTTTCAATTTCGAAATTCAAATTTAGTTAGAAATAATAATAATATCAAAAATGCCCATTACACAAAGATATTGATTTCTAATACCATTTTTTTTCTTATGATGACCATCACACAAACTCGAAAAATTGATAAATTACTTTTGAATCTTTCGATTGCTTTGATTCAGTTGAATCATTCTACCAAGTAGGCTCACAACACAATAGAGTGATTTTTTATTTTTTATTTTGAATATGGATATATGATTATCAAATGTTATTTAAATAATTATTTCTGAAACCATAGTGTTGTGTACTGGTTACTGAATAATGGATTAGGATTACTAGTTTCTCAGTTTTGGTTTTACTTCTATTCTAAAATCCTAAAATCCAGATAATGAGTCTTTATTTCGAATCCCAATAAATTTAATTTTGATTCCGATTTTAAAACTGAAAATCTCAAACTTATACCAGAATCTTTTTAAAAATTCATCTGCACTTTCTGTCCTACTTCTGAATGCAAGATTAAGGTCTTAACACAGAGAACTCAATTCGATCTTCTTAAGTCTGAGTTCTGAATCGAATCTGTATTCAGAATCTAAATATTTCAATATCAATTTTGAATCCAAAATTTGGATTTTGAAATTAAGTTTACGAACAATTCTGGCTTTAATTTCTTACATTCAGTGAAAAAGCTAACATTGAATGGAAACACGCTTAAACTTTTTCCATTTTGTATTTTTATCAAAGAAATACTGTATTTATTCCAAGCGTGTCTGTGATCCAAAATCAGAGATAAAATTATTTTGTATGTTAAAATTCCTCTAGTTATCAGAATTAATAGTAAAAAAAAATCATTTCACAATAATAGCTTCAAATATTTATAAAACAATATGTTCAATTCATCATTGAAAGCCTATCTTGACAAAGTAAAGGTTGGCAAAAGGGAAATTTATTGAGCGATCAATAAGTAACTAATAAAATTAAAAATACGGAAATTTGTTGTAAATATTGGAATCACAAAACAAATAGTAATTTAATTAACGTTGCGCATTAAAATTTAGCTTTAAGGTAGCAACTTTGAACTTTACAAAGATTACAAAATTGAACGATTCAATAAAGTTCATTCAAAGTAATAAAAATAGGTGGAATGTTTCGCAATTTTCAAGCACAGGTTTAGTAGTTTAAAGATTCAAGCTCTGAATATTTTGTCGTCGTTGAAATACTGGGTCTTGAAGAGGAAAAAGGTAGAAACTTTGAATTTTATATTAAAAATTAAAATTTATAGAAAGGTTGCCAGAATTTTTCAGCACGTATCCGGGCCGGGCAAATCCTAGCAATGTTATATAAAAACCTGGCAAAATCCGGGCATTTGATTTCTTAATTGATGACCAAAAACCGGGCAATACCCGGGCAAATTTTGTCAAAACCCAGAAATCACTCAACAAATCAAGAAAAAATAAATTTAAAACATTTTTTTTTTCGTGAAAATCCATCGACAGGTTTTGAATCGTATTTAAGGCTTCTAAAAACATTTTCATTATCTATTATATAAAATTCTCTTGTAACGGTGTTTGTAGTACTACTCCTCCGGTATGACTCAACCGATTCAAAGGAAATTATTTTTAGAATAATCTGTGGGCATGCGAATCGGTTTATATCGAATAAAAACAACAAAAACTCGCATAAATTGTCCGTAATCTTTAAATTTGTAATAAATTGAATCAAATTAAAGTCATGGCCTTCAATTTTTTCGAGATTTTCTTTACTTTGGGCGCCGGGCGGGCGGTTTGTTTTTCGTCTCTATGGTCGAGGCGTCGCAAGCAAACGTCGTAGGAGGTTAGTAACTATGGCATAGCATACTGTTTAGTGGGAATTTTTGGGCGCGCATTTCTCAACCAAGCATAATTTCGATGCATGTGGTGACCACATGAAGCCTAGATGTGTTTTTTCTTCTTGATTCCTAGATCATTTGTACAGCACATATGTAGTAATGAATGACGCCCATATGTGACCCAGATTAATATTTTGCCGATCAAATCAAAACCATTCAACGATTTGAAAAAATTAAAACTTCAATTCGTGTTATTTCAAGAAGGAATTGTCGTATGAAATAATGGTATGACTCTTTGCGGACATTTGAAAAAAGAAAAGTGGAAAGATTTGGTTTATATTCCAAAACGCCAGAAATATTTTTCAAACATGTACAAAGGTGCTTCACAGAAGCTGTATCATGCGCCATTAAATTTATAGAACAACCACAAAATCCATTGCAAATGAACAGACACATGAACTGAACAACAGCCTGTCCTTTAAAATGGATTATATAAGATTGATGTTTATTTGAAGGCCGAATGCAAAGAAGTGCAAACGTTCAACATTTACAAAAAATATATACATGATTTCTAAATTTATAAATGATTGGGCCCAAATAAACAATCTGACTAAATAAACTTAACTTTTTTTTTAATAGTTCACCAAAAAAGTGTTTACAGGTTCCCTGTTTGTTTACACAGAATTCAAGTACGTACTTAACATAAATGTGTGTTTTTGTTTAACATATTTTGGTTACGTAGGTGAGACTTTAGATCCGATTTTTTTTGACATTTTTTTTGTGATTGATATTCCAGAAGCATAATTTTTTTGATTGCAGAAGCTGAATTTGTTTTTTTTTTTGATAAGTTTTTGTTATGACCTAAAAGTGTTGAAAATAAAATAAACTCCTGTCATTTCACACGGTGAAACAAGTGGCAATGCGCCTTTAAGTCTTGAAACATATTCCTATTTTTTCCTAAAATAGTCAGATAGGGTATCCCGAGTGTTAAATCGTATTTTATTTTAATTTTATTTCTTGATGTACACATCATTTCTAACTGTTTAAAATAATTTTAAAAGAAAAATAAAAAGTCATTAAACGAAGGGTTAAGGTTTTGTTAATATGATAATTTCCAGGAAACAAAATGAACTCATGAAACCATCGAAGCCTGAACAGATTATTTCTTATCGATCTATTAAATTAAAAAAAAAAATCTGCTTTTCAATTAAATATTATTAAATCTTAAAAATATAACGTAATCCTAAATGAAATCGCAGATCACCACCAACAATGTTCAGGAAATTTTGAAATCAGAACTGATTCAGTTAAAATCTTTAAAATGATGGGTGAATATATCTAAACATATGTTTTCCTCTTTTCAAAACCAATCGTTTCTTTGATTCATTGGGTTAAAGTTCAAATGAATTAATTTGCATTTTTTGCTTGAATAAAAAAAGGAATTTGCAATACTCAAAATCGCCAGATTTAATGCCATGACAAGTGCTGTTTGGGAACACTTTAAGTTGGAATGTGTAAAGTCTGTAACTTTAGTATCAGGCGAATCTTTTTGGAAATGATTTTGGTGAAAATATGGATTTTAATTCAAACTGCTTCGAAGGATGAGGATGATGAATAAAAAGCCGTTTGAAAATCGTTAGTAAAAAATCTTTTCTTATGTTTTTTTATTTCTTCAGCTCTAAAAAATACACCATTCAAAGCTAATTGGGAGATGAAAGCGCTGCGCTATGCAAAATATTCGGCAAATACTCCAAAAATTGTCCCGATATTAAAACAATATAACAAAACGGAATTAATCTACTGAATGGAATACAGCAAATGAAACATACATATTATCAACATACAGTTACATATTTATTGAACAAGTTACAAAAATTGAATTTTAAAAGATCCGTTGAATTTCTTTGGTTTAATTTTGATAGAATTGAGCGGGACGATTCGAGTAAAGGGAAAGAAGGGAAATGTAAAGAAAACTAGGAAAAATAGAAAATGGACGCCAAATTGAACATGGTAAGACGAAGTTTACCGGGTCTGCTAGTTATTTTTATAAAACTTTTATATACATTTGTAGTTTTGGTAATATGGAGTTTAGAAGTTTAAAAATTAATCAGTTTTGAGAGAAATCAATCATTTATGCTCTAACAAATTAAGATGAAAGTCAAAAAAATGATTCTTAACCTATTCATTTAATTTAGGAATAACGATGATGAGGATATTGATGATGATGAATGTTCTAAAATATTAAATTTCTACAGTTTAAAAAAAAGAAAAGATGCCATCACAAGCATTTCCGACACTACTTTAGAAATCTATGAAAAAGGTATTTTTCAATTTAACGAATTTGTCAAAGCCTGAATTTGATTTTTGCTTTAAAAATATCTGAAATTCAATTAGGTTTAAATGGAGTAAAGTGAACAAGTACCTAGAAAACTTCTATAACTTTTCACGCAGAAATCTTAATTACTTCATTTGCTTAAAATGCTTCAAAATGCTTAAAAGTTTTTTTTCCAGAAAAGTAAAAAAAAATTACTGAAATGATTTTTACCTTTTTTCAAAAGTGATTTGAAAAACAAAAGCTGTTAGACAAAAAAAAAAACTGATTGCATATTTGGACTCAGGGTACTCAAATAAATCCAAACCAGCTCTTACAGCTCGGAAAATATGAATTTTGTGGCTTAGAGTAATTTATCAAAGCCCTTTATATATGGAGATTAGCATTCAGAAGATTGAGAAACACAAAATACAATGGAGGCTGAAATTGGATTCTTGATGAATATTTCATATCAGTATAAAATTTGGAATGACATTAACTATTTTTTAATAATGAAAGTGATTAAATTGGTCTACGAGTATTTGAACACCTTTGGAATCAAGTGATTTCCGATAAATTCATTTCTTGTAGTAAAAATTTAACTTAGAAAAATTCTCCAATAGCGATGGGGGGGGGGGGGAGGAGGGTTGAACCCCTAATCCCCTTAAATCCCAAACCCCCCGTCCCCCTCACACGGCCTTGGATGGAGATATCAAAACAAATATTTTTCATTTTAACCTATAGTCACCCCTAGACATATTGTCTCCCCGCACGACGGTACCAAAAACATTCGGCATGCCAAATTTAGAACCATTTGCTACATATATTCTCGTGTTTTTAAAACATTTTTGTTTCTGTTTATGATTCCTTGGGGTCTCGAATCATTATAGAACCTTCTCAGGCCCGAAAAACTCAACCTGCAAATCTGTTCAGTAGTTTCCGAATCCATGGGGAACAGTCAAACAGACAGAATTTAAACAATCTGAAAGTTTAAATTGATTTTGTTTGTATCTATGCATTTATAATTACATGAATATGTGTAATTGGGAAACGCATCGCTCCTAATTTCATTTGAATTTAAAAAAAATCTTGAGAGTGACTGATAACAGAGCATTGAAGTTGAAAACTTCATTTAATTTTATTATTGTCAAGTTTGTATGTCCAATTGAAGTTGTAATTATTTTTCAATTCAAATGATAAAACTTTATATCTATTTCTACTTACAGTATAACGCTCCTAGAATGAAGACAAAGTGTTCCACTTACCTGAAATAAATTAGAAAGAAGAACATTGCAATGAGGTATTCTTAAATGTATGAGGCTGATTTGCGAATAGAAAATCACCGATCTCGATTATAAATTGTGTTGATACATATCTATGAATAACAATTAAAATATAGTTACACGCACTGCTATAAAAACTTTCAAATTATTGATTTCTATCTACTTATATGTATGTATGTGCCAGCGAGAGTCTTCTGAATAAAATACACAGAAATCAGTCAAAACATGTTTGAAATATATACCATGAGCCGAATCTGTTTTTAAAACTAATACCCAAATGTTAGGTCTCGCATGCAACAATAACCGTTAAAAGCGTTGCGCTAGCATGCTACAAATAGCGCAACAAAAAAATGGCGTAGCGCAACAAGCGTAGTTCGCGCGCCAGCATGCATTCACTCCAAGCAGCAGGACTAGCCGCAAGTAGCATCAGCTGGCAACAGAACCGCAGAACTTGAATGGCGATGATAAAACGTGTTTCCCTTCACAAGGTTTCCCCTTCTTGCCGCTTAACCAAAGCCGTGCCTCCAAATACCATACCTACATTCTTCAGAAGTATCGTACGATGAGTCGCTACGTCATCATCGCCGTCGTTTCACACACGTTTTTCGAATATGACGAGTGGCGGCCGCCGGCACCGGGGTCCCGTGGGGTATCGAGTGGCGGCCGGTGCGTCATCGCACGTTTTATTTTACTGACTTCACTTTCGCAAACTTCATTCGAAAGATCCCCCCAAACGGAATGGAGCAAACGGAAAGAGAATACCGAAGAAGAGGAAGTTTGGGCCAATAAAAATAGGCGATAAATTGAAGAGAATAGCGGAACCCGTTGTAGGCCTCCTTCCCGAGCAATCATAATTGCCACAATCAAGTTTGGCGCAAATTTTTGTCAATCGAGGTCAGATTTAAAGGAGTAAAAAATACCATCACTTCTACGAGTTTTCTGTTGGAAAAAAATCTATTAATTTCTAGTTTTCTCTTTAAATTTAGTTCAACTTAATTTGAAATACCATTTTATATGGGTCGATTCATTGATCCATATTTGACATAAAACTCAATGATTTCATCGACAACCAACCATAAAAAGAGTGCCGGTGAATCACGAATAAATATTGCTTTTTCAACGAACATATGTCGGTAGATATGGCAATATTCGTAATGGGTTATCAAGGCAAACGATGACTCTGCGAATGGCGTGAGGTGTTGTGTGTACAGAAGATCGGCTTTTCGCTCGGGTGAGCGTACCCCGATAAACGCGCTCAAAGCCACTAATTAAATGTGAGATTCGATGCTCTCCTTCGCACGAATGGCTCCCCAACAATGATCGTGCCGCTAAGTCGTAATCGTGCGCGAAAATCCACATCACTCGCATCAGCTCTGTGCTCCAATCCAACAGGTAGTTCGGTATGCGGAATGTGTGCTGAGCCAAAGCGACGCGAACGGTTCAAATTAAAACTAAAAAAAACTCTTCTCTTGGATAAGTTGCTACAAACTAATGAGATATAGGTATGAGGTAGGTAGTCATAGAGCGATGCCAACTAAATAAGCTGAGCCAAAGTCAAACTAAAGTGGTGGCCGTCTGTCGTCTGTTGGTTTATCGAGCGAGATGTTGCTGGGGAAGTGAGTGGGTTATGTTGTGAATAGGTTCGGTGTATCGTACGATCCCAAACTAGCCAATCGGAGTGCAGCATTTCGGTGGGCTTGTCAAGGCTAGCAGCACCTCTCTAGTTTTTGTTCATGTCTCGTTACTTCATTTCACTCCACGGGCCCACGTATCAGCAACACACTCGCTCGCTCAAACATGCTGCAGTTGCTGCTCTTTTTCTCACCTGTTCTGGGTGCCAGCATTGAGTATAGAGCGCCACGTGAATGCAATGTTTTGCGAATTTATTGCGTGGTGATAGCAGTGGCTCGCATGTGTTTCTTATGACAGCTGCTGTTTAGGCTAGACTGACCCAGACCAGACACGTTGGGTGGCTTAGAATTCTTGCGATCAGACCAGACCACTCGCCGTTGTAGGGTTGCGCAAAAGCAAACCAAAAACACGCATGAGTGCCTCTTGGTACCAAGCGATAGGTCCGGCGCGATCGAATTTCGTTGGAATTTTTGTTTCTGCATCCGTTCCGAGCGATTTGAAGGTACATACGCTTTAATGGTTTTATTAATTGGTAAAAAAAAATGAAAAACAAGTTCTCTAAGTGATCCGGTTTATGTTTGAGCAGCCGTTTGAGCTACTTACGTTTCAATTATCGATAAAATCTTAAATCATAAAGTGATATTGTTAGTTGCCCATGGCAGAATGAAGGCCAAAAACTGAAGGCTGGAAACATAAAATATTAGATTTTTTTATTAAATAAATAAAATCTGAGCTATATTCAAATCCCTATGCATAAAAATAGAGTATAACTTGTGGTCAGAATAATTTTATAGTTGATACCCGAGGATTAGTGAATTCTTTCTAGCTATCTCAGGAATAGGAGACAGTTTGTGTAAATCAACAGCACGACAAGTGATCTGGGAAACCTAGTTGGAGTTCCTCAAGGCAGAATTTTGGGGACCCTTCTGTTAATCCTGTACGTAAACAATTCAAGCAAACTTCAGTTAAACGATTAACCTAGACTTTTTGTTGACGACACTTCATTGTCGTATGAACACACTGATGTTAGCATAATAATAATATATCAGATGTCAGAGGATCTCGTTACTCTACAAAATCCATATAGAACGATTACGGAAGGAACTTTGTGCTATACACAGCATAATGTGGCAGATATCGAGATTCGTTCATACACTGAACCTCGAAAATACCCAAACTTGAGAACTTTCCCCACCATCCCGAATGAAACTCCCTCCCTACAGGTTTGGCTATTGGCGGCTAAGCCCAAAGTTAAGCTCTGGAAAGAGAACTCATCCCCCAAAATCTGATACCTACTGCAATAAAATGGAAACCAAAAACAAAAAAAAAAAATGATGCGGGTTCGGGAAACAAACCCATACCGGCAGTGGCGCTACGATTACCATCAAAGGATGCTAACCGCTCGACCACCGAAGAGCAGTTGAGGTTGATTGCCACAGCAACGTATATCTGAGGCTTTCTATGAAGGAAGCAGGAATAAAACTATCCCCCAAAAAACAGTTCCTCGCTTTGAATTGACCACCCAAACGTAGATCTTCAACGATGGGGGTAGTATAAGCAGATTTGCCAACATTAAAAAATCCTCCAAAAAACAGTTCTCCGCTTGAAGGGCAAGTTTGGCATATTGACTAGCTGTGATTTCTTCACAAACTTGAGTTGTCAGTATTGAACTCAGGTTTGGGGGGTGGAAGTTTTCAAGTTTGGGAACTTTTGATTTTTAGTGTACACAAAATCTTATTGGTCTGTATTTGTGAAATCTAAATTGCAATACATGGTATACATTTATAGAGCCGCAAGAAAACCAATATAAGATCACTACAAGCCATGGATGGCAAAATTTCTCAGATCGGCTTGTCCAGTGAAAGAGAGTGCTAGTTTTTTCATCTGCTTCTCCAAGTTGTGCGGGGAGCCGCCCTGAAATCAAGAGTTAGATGGTCAACACATAAAGCGGGCCATAGACTACACCACATTTGTACAAATGCGATGAAATTCGATGACATTCTGTCGTTGTGAACACGATTTGCATCGTGTATGGCAAGAAAGGATCAAAATATTTTGTACAAACCACCCTCTGTGACATGGTGTATGGTGCTGTTTGTACAAGTTCAGGTCATTTACTCAGCCCCAGCCGGGATGGAGGTGGCTTGTTGCTGCTGCTTTTTTCGTCAGCTATCGTTTGGGTTCGCGCGAAATTTGTTTGTATCGTGTGTGGGCGAGCATAGATCAAACAATCTTCGTGGAATGATCGAATTTGCACACGCCATTTGTGTAGTCTATGACCCGCTTAAGAGTGAGCGAGAGCATTCACATCCGCTGTTGAAGAGAATTCCCTTCTCCGGACAAATTTATTGCGCATGTTTTGAGGAGAAATCAAGAGCTAGCACAGTTCATTCTTGGCACGTTCACGAAAAAAGACGCTGATCTCCGAATTAAAGGTGCCAGAGTTGTACTAATTTTCGAATAGCCGTCCTGATTTTTCAAAAGCTGCCCTGATTTTTGAAAAAAAAATCTTCATTATAATTGAATTTTTAGTAAAAGTGTGTAAAAGGCCTTTTTAGAAACGGTTAGAATAGAGAAAAAGAGGAGGAAATACAAATGTTCAGAGGTCGGCATCAAAACGCTATTCGCTAGTTAGTCCGCTACATTTTTGTTTATCTATTTATTTTATAACTTTTTTTTATAAAAATTACTGCTGAAAAAACTCCATCACCTTGCAGAAAATAACATTTATCAGCATTCCGGCTTGAAAAATGGTACCTACTGGAGTTTGTTTATCCGTTATTTCAACAGAAATTCCGTAATTAAATAAATTTGCCAGCAAAAAAGTAGCGGACTATTTAGCGATTAGCGATTTAACGCCACGCACAAGAAAAAACCATATATCAGCATTCTTCCTTGACTGATTTCTTGTGGTGGAGTTTGTCTATCTGTTAGTACAAACGTTTGGACAAAAACTGAATTAAAACGATAATTATTTAACAAAAACGGAACAGACAAATTAGCGATTAGCGCTTTAATGCCGAACACTGCAAATGTTCGTGAAGCATCAGATGATAAACGAATTTTTGCAGTAACGGACGTTTTCCAAGTTTTTGTCCGGAAGATGCCTTAGAAGAATCCAACAATAATCTTCGGTTCAGATGATATTTGAACGACGTTTTTTCGGTAAAAACTACAGGCCAGCTAACTTCTTATATTTTCTGTTGCATAAATTAAGGTGTGTACAGTACCGTTATTTCGCCTTAATTTATGCAACCAAAGAAGAGCTGCATTTCATTTCCACCAATCTATTGGTGCCCTGAAAAATCCTGTGTATTTTTTTTCGCTACCTTTTGCAAGAAAAAAGAATTTAAAACAGCAGTGGGCATAGTAGCGGGGGAGAAATTGTTGTTTTTTTTTTCTCGTTGTGTGGTGGGAGTCTAAACAATTTTTTTTCTTCATTTACACTGAGGTGTATGACTGAAACACTAGGACGCTCTTTGTTTCGATTTCTCTTTCTCCCACTCAAATGCGAAAGCTCTCACACTTGCTGTCTGAGTCGCTTAAGCCTAGTCCACTGTCCACGCTAGGAGAAGGTGCTTTTCGAGGCGGTCTCAGCGTCTCCCATTTTATTCGGGAGACACTGAGACCGTCTTAGCTTTCCAAAAACAACAACAAACAACAAAGTTGCCTAGTGTGGACTAGGCTTTACAGCTCATGTAAACTCGGGTAATGCGTGTCGTTTTCTCCCGGCCTTTGTTGTTTGGGAAGAGCCGACCGACCATGCTAAAAGCTATGCAAAATAGATGCCTCAAAGCAGTTTAAAAAACTGTACTCTTATACCGTATTTGTTTATGCCGAGTGTTGCACTAGTGTTGCACTGGTGCACCACTAGGTGCTGTCAAACTGTTTGTTTATTCAGATAGTGTTGCACTGGTTTTGACCTGGTGATGCACTGCCATCGGGCGGTAGTGCCCCGAAAATTTTGTCAGTGTTGCGAGAGAGCGTGTGAGTGAGTGAGGTTGCAATACACTGGCGACGATTTGTGTTTGTTTTTATCGGGTACGGTGGAACACCGAACGAGGGGAGAAGACAAATACAGTACCTATTAGTTTGTATTTAGCAAGATCGTCGTCGTCTATTCTACCTATAGCCGCACTAAGAGAACTTCAGAGTGTCGTACAGATCCACAACTTGCTGCACAGTCAGATTTTCCACCACAACAAACAATTGTTGTATTAGGAATCTAGAAATTTAACACAAATAAGGGCGAACACCGAGCATAAGCAGAGATCTCGAGAGTGTTTTAGCAAAATGGAGTACAACAGTCTACCACAACACCTTAAACTCATAAGAAATAGAGCCAGTTTCAAACGACAAGTTACGGTACACCTGATGACTAACTTTACAAATTTCCGAGTGTAAAGTTGTAAAAACCAACTCGATCGCTGAACCAGTCACGGATCGATAAATTCTCCAAAGCTACCTTAATAGAGAGTAATCTCACTGGAGGATCAGAAAATGTCAAGTTCCTCGCTTGAAAGATTAGTGCCGACGGATTTCACGCCAAATCGACTCGAAGTTGACATGACCATCTCAGAATTCAATGAAACTTTGTGGGCATAAAGATCTTAACTAGTAAAGCAACTTGGCATACTTAGTTATTCCAAAAATTATCTAGACTTACATTTGGAAAGGGCAAAATTTTATAAACATTTTTAGCTTGAAAATTAAAATTCCTACAAAAATGTGGTTCATGAGAGAATTTTGCAAAAATGATTGAATGTTTAGAAAAAAAAAAATATTTGAAATCCTACTCTGAGAAAAATGCATTTAAAAACTAAAACTCGATTTTCCAATAAATCTCATCTCAGAATTTGACGAAATTTTGTTCTAAGCTGAATAATAATAAGGCCTATATGTCGTCCATATATTGCAACTTGTGCATTTTCAAAGGAAAATAGTTTTCTTACAAAATCATGTAATTTACATTTCAGTGTAGCTTTCCTTTAATTCAAAAACTGATTGCACTGATTTCGAAGAAATAAGAACTTCGATTCTAATAATTGAAGATAAAAGTAAGTGGTCCTACACTGAGAAAAATTGCAAACTAGAAACTTAGTCGATTTGAAAAAATGGCCATCTCAGAATATGACCACCAAAACAAAGGTGGTGGAGAGTAAAGTGAACACTCTTAAGGAAAAACAAGTTTTTTTATTAACAAAAACTTGTTTATGGTTTTTTTATGAAATCGTTTTGGTTTTTTTAAAATAAACTCTCAAGTTCCTCTGACTTTTGTGTGTTTTGCTTTTTAGATACGTAACAGAAATTCAATTTTGTGATACCTTTCTTTGTTTGTTTAACTGACTAGTCTGACTAGTTCTATTGGAGTTGTAATAGTATTTCCATAATCACGAGCAAGACTTGCTAATTTTGCGATTCTTTTAAGTCTAACACCAATAGCGTCACAAGAACCTTTTCCGTGTGAAGTGACGATGAAGTGCCATTCAGCATCCAACCCGAACTTCTCCTTAAAGCTTCATAAGCTGACCAATTTCTTTTTATTTTTATAATGCGTTGCAGCTCTACAGACATAATATAAATTTTGTAGAAATTTATGGATTGCTTGAACAATTGTACTACTGTTGTATCGTGGATCATTACGTCTGATATTATAATAAAACTTAAGTTTTCTAACTTTCCGTTCTATCAGTAATAAACTTCAAACGGGTGTATTGTTGCTTGTGAATTACCCTATGATATCCCTGTAACTTATTTTCAAAAACAAAAGAACAGTTCGTAGAAAAGTCCAAAATTAAATTTTTTTCATTAGTTTTTAAACACTTTTTTTGATTTGTACAAAAATGAGGACATTTTTGTACAAATAAAATCATGTGTGCAAGTTTTTCAACGAAATTTTTTTTTTAAATTTTAAAGAACAACTTTAATAGATCTTGAAGTCCACTGCTCGAGAAATTTAGGTACATGTTGCCGAAATATTTATCGTGACGATTCGTTCAACCTAGTACTATCTTATACGAAAATTCAACGGTACTATCAATGAAATCCTGTTTCAAAGGTGTTCAGCGGAGAAACAACGAATGAATGTATTAAATAATATTTACATTAATATTGTTGTTTTTTAAAGTTATGGTATAACAAAGTATACCGGGTCAGCTAGTGTTTCCATAAAAAACTAAACAAAAAATAAAATTATGGAAAAAATAGATGAAGATCAGTGCAGCCTTGTCATCTTTCGCTGGAAAATTGAGCGATCTTTTTACATGCCAAAAGGTATTGTAGTGTACTCGACATCACATAAATATGAAAACATACATACAGATGGGTGCCTACTAGATCAGATAAAAAAACCACGCGTTTAAAGAACAGATTTTGACATGAGTTGGAAGAATATTCGTGTTCACTTTTTTCATGTGCTCTAACAATTTCTAACACTCGTGCTAACCAAACAATCCTTTAGTTGGTCAATGTTTTATTAGGCCTGTGTCAGTGCACGTCCTTCTACTGAACACCTATAAATCAGACTCTACTCCAATCATGAACTTCCTTGGAGGTGGAATTATCGGTATAAGATTCTATGCCGGACTGGCATTAACAAGCTTTCCAATGACGCAACCGCATTGCATATGTCTGAAAGAAACCAAATGGAACATAACCCATATCCTACTACAAGACAAAGCAGAATGGAAACAATCAGTCAGCAAGGATATTGTCGAATGATGTACCAAGTGCTGTGTGTGTGTAAAGCGACATTAGAAAAAAAAATCATTCTTTGTTTCCAACCGATGCATCGCGATGGCAAAAAAAAAAACACCAGCCAATATCAGCAGTGCGTGTGCAGTAAATATGAAATCGCATTAGAAATGATAGCTCAAGTCGTTAACAATGTTAATGCGAATCGCAATTCCTACCAAATAAGTAAACGATCGTTAAAATGGTTACTTAAAGTCGTTATAAATCGGATATGATAAACAGTCCGCCATGTTTGAAAATTTGTTCTCCCACTCAGGATACAAGTGAGAAAACAATCTTGTTGTTCTCTCTGCGATAAGCAGTGCAACCAGATTGCTAAAAATCAGATGGTTCATTTAGAAAAAATGTCCAATGATCGAAATAGCAAATATTGTCGCTGGCAACGGTTTGCATGCATTGAGAGCAAAACTTGCGCTCTCTCGCCTACTTTCAGGATGTACGAATAAATTGTTGAATACCGCCCAATTTGTATAATTATTATCACTTAAGCTAGAAGTATGTATGTATAATGCCTCCACTTTGGTAGATAAATGCTGTTTTTTCGAATTATATGCGACTATTCTATAATGTATATTACGAAACGTATAAAAAAATTTGTTGAGAAATATATCTACAAAAATTGTTGCTTGGTCCTTTCCCATCAAAGACAAAGGAGGACGAAAAAAAAAACCAGTAGACGGCCAATGCAGTGCGTTTTTTTGGTAATCGGCGGTGGCAAAACGACTATGACCATAAACTTTCATTTGCTAGTTAACAGACTCAGATGGCGCACTGAGTAAGATACCTACCGGATTGGCAAATCGAGATGATATGTTGCAAGTGAGTTCGATTCTCACTATATTTTTTTAAGGTAAATTATCCAATATGATGAAAATTCCATAAAATGTTTTTCTTGTTTCGCTTGAATGTAGTGGTTATGCATCATTTAGCTTGGGAGCTCGAGTCTTTATGCCAGTATTGCTTTTTCAATCATTCAATCTTTGGAACAGTACACTTTTCAGCGCATTTTCGGCACAGAGATTTGCGAAATAGGCATTGGATTTTTACAACCTCTTCTATGGGTGTACCGTATTGTGTAGCTGGGAAGAGCTATGATTGGAAATGGACCACACGGAATAGTTAATTGGGTTGAGTTTCAATGAGTGTTGCGGCCAAACTTGTTCTTAGTTAAAATATTCCTGTGTCCAATATTACAAATATTGACTCCTGCATCAAAATTTGTCATAAGAAAAACCGCTCAGATCTGTCTTTAGTTCTAAAGAAACTTAACGAACAAGGTTCTCTCAAAAATTCCTCACACATAAAACAAAATCCAGATTGCACAGGATGGCAGTTGCAAAATTGTTTCGATCATCGATTTCCGCTGTCAATTTGTTACCAGTAACGAGTAGATGGATGGTTTATTTATTGCTGTTGTCGGCCCGGCACCACCAACACCACCAATATCCTTCGCAGCCGCCGGAAGAAAAGCCACATCAAAGATGAAACCAGCCAACCAAAACACAAAACCACACTTTTCAGGATGCCGCCATCAATTTGCTCGATTAATATTGACCTCACTGCTGCGTGTGGATATGGAACAGAGGCGCAAATGTCCCGAACACGTTCGTGGGAATGAACCAGGAGATGGACAGATCGAATGGATCGTTAATACAAAAACAATCATATTCTGAAAAATCTTTATTTTATTGTGAATTTTCAACAAAAGTTTGGTCATTGGGTGTCAAAATTGAATAATTACGAATCAAAGGTCTATGTCGAGTCGACTAAATATGTTGAAGCGTCAGTTGAAGTGGCACTCATTTTAGACATTTGTTGTCTTCGATGTTAATAGTTTGGTTAACATTTAAAATCATCCTATATCAATACATTTTTTCAAAATGACCTTTACCTTCAACTTTCTTGTTCCTTGAATCAATAGATAGTATACTATCTATTCTGTGACATTCTATAACGAGAGTAAGAGGGAAAAAATGGTACTCCAATTTGTTTGATTACGGTTTTTGTTTATTTTATAGTGTTTATTAACACGGTTGTTAAATTTAAACTCGTTTGTTTGAAAAGGTTTTTACCTTTCAAGAAGCTAGAACCTTTTAGGAAAGGTCAAACGATTGTTCTAGGAAGTTTTACTATTTTCACTATAGTTTTAATCGTACAAAGTTTACCTTTAGGAATATTGACATTCGTATTTTTTTTAATCTCAAGTGAAAAGTCAAATTTTTAGTTAGAGATGAAGCCTTAATTAAATCCTGGAAGGCATCAAATATGGGGAGGAAACCTTGCGAAATGTCATCGTCCACGTAGAAAAAAAACAAACACTTTCAAACCGTAGACCTACATACATATACGCAATCGGGGGACCATCGCTGTGGCCGCTGCTGTCAACATTAGTTCGGTTGGTTTCACTCAATTTCCATAATTGGACCTGCCTCTCAGAAGTGTCGTCCCGATTGTGTGGCTGGCTATTGGCGACTGTCCCTGGTAACCGTCAGCTCCCATAATCATATCAAACGAATGTCGCCAATGTTCAAAGAAGACGAGACCTGCCCCCGATTTATTGAGTTTATTGATTATGATGATGTGTAGTACCGAATGGGTATAGCTGCGTGTTGTGGGGGTATATCGCTCCGGCTTGATGGGCTGGACAGCTCCACTGCGGCAAGTTTTCTACGCGCAAAAAGTTCTACCGTTTCCAGAAGTCCGGTCACTTGTCCGGGAGATAACCGATACCGTTTAGTTTTTTTTCACTTCGATCGGTGATCGAAGTACAAGTTTTTGCACATTCATTCGCAATCAATTTAATTGATTTTTATTGAATTAATTGCCTGTGGTCGTCACTTGGGTTCCCTGTAACTATACCGTAAACTAGACAACATTGTTTGATATTTTCTCGACAAAATAGCACCGGTAGTTAGTTCTAGTGTAAGGTTGCCAGATTGCCCGGTTTTATCCGGGTTTGCCCGGATATTTATAACTAAATTTAAGAACAGTCTGGCCCGGCCCGGTTGCCCGCATTTCATTGAAAAATGCCCGGATTTATTCACTTTACTTGGCAAATTAAAACAAAAACAAAACAACAACAAACACCTCCAAAACGAAATTTTTTGAGCAAGTTTTATAAAAATAATCATGAAAGATTTTTTGGAAGCCTAAAATACGGTTCAAAATCTATCGATGATTTCTGAAGAAAACAATTTTTTTTTCATTTTTATTCTTGATTTTTGTTGAGGAATTTCGGAGTTTTGACAAAATTTGCCCGGATATTGCCCGGATTTATGGTCGTCAATTTGAAATCGAATGCCCGGATTTTGCCAGGTTTTTATATAAAAATTGCCCCAAGTTCCCAAGTTCTGACTGTTAAAAAAATCAATATTTTTTGGATTTTGAAATATAGTGATTTCGAGATGTATTTTTGGGCTTTCAGTCGTTTTAAATGGTGAGAACGACTATTTATTGAACGTTCCAACGTTTCAATCCATATAGGATCGTCATCAGGGACCGCAAAGTTAATTGTGTGTGAACTAAATTATCAAAAAATTCTTCACAAGATTATCTGATTCTTATCTAAAATGTGTAGTATTTCTTGTCAGGGTTGATTCGGCTGATCAGATAAAGCTGTCATTTGTTCTGTTACAATAATTTTTGTGATTAAATTTCGATTCTAGTGTTATGTAGTGCTATCTGACTTACTGTGTGAAAATTCGTACTTCCTCCTAAATTTTCACTACTTCGATTTTTCACAGTCCCTGATGACGATCCTATATGGATTGAAACGTTGGAACGTTAAATAAATATTCGTTTTCACTATTTAAAAAGACTCAAAGCCGAAAAATACATCTCGAAATTCAAGTAACAGTCGTTAAAAATATCATTCGAAATATGGTGAGGAATCGTAGGACACCAAATCCAAATTGACCAAATAACATGCCAGGTTTATGAGTTGACCAAAACTGTCATTTCATAACTTATTTCGTTATTTTAAAGTAATTTCAGATGAGAAAATTAAAAAGAAAGTTTTGTATGATCGAAAAGTTTCGAAACCTGGCTCGCGAATGCTTCGGCAAAATTCCTTATATAGGATGGACAAAATATTTTTCATAACTCTTCATTTAGCGTAAAAAACTTTACAGATAGGAAAAACGTATTTAAAGTTCTCAATGTATATGAAAACATAAAAATATAGGTGGCCCAAGGCAGGGCCGTAGGAAAAACCGACTCATGGGGGGGGTTTTGATGACTGTTTTTTATCTATGATTTGTTTCCCTTGTTGGGCACGAATAAAAAAAAATTAAAACAAATTATGTTTTAACTATGTGATGATTTATTTTAAGTACTTTTACATGCATAGTTTTCGTATTAAATCGTAACTTTAGAAAACTGGCCCTGAACCTGAAAGGTGAGATAAATTTTTAGAATGAAACCTTAAGTAACAAAATATGGATTTCGATTTCATTGATGGTTAAAATCTTAGAATTTGTTCAAAAGTGTGGTGGATCAAACTCATTTGATTTGAACATAAAAAAGTTTTTTAAGGAGTGCCTTCAATTTCTTTTAAAAAAACTTTTTCTATGCTCAAATCAAATAAGCCCCATCTTCCAAACTCTTTTGCAAATTCAAAGATTTCAACCATCGATGCAAATAAATATGTATTTTTTTTTTAATAAAAGTAAAAGATATAATTTTTCCGATCAAATTTCCTTGATGCAAACTTGAACCAAAATAATGATTTTAAATTAAAACTTGGCTTTTTAAAAAACAATAATAAAAATTTTCAGCAGTTCAACCAAAATATCTGGAATTTTTTGCCGATTCTCTTAGTTGAAGATCAGTTACTGTGGATGTTTTTTTTTAAATTAAAATAAATTTTTTTTTTATAAACCACAACTTGGAGAATTAACTCAATTTCTACTTTGTATTACTGATTTTCAGCAGTCCGATTTTTGTTCGGTTTTCGTCCGTTTTTCCGGACCATTCCACAGTTGCTTTAAATTCGAAAAAACGTGATCTCCCAATTGTCAAAATAGCTTTATGGTATGTTCTAAATTTTCAGTTAAATTATTGTAATAGTAAAACCTCATGCATACAAATGAAACAATATGTCCATGAAAGTTAAAAATTGCACTTCCTAATGTATATATTTTTGTTTTGGTATGTTTGCAGCTTTCAGAGATATTGAACAATGAAAAAATTCCATTTTTAAAAGAAATTGCCCTA